>NW_027473598.1:105013-212962 GCF_050947335.1 Megachile rotundata | reverse complement strand
ATAATAAGGCTAATAATATGAGTTAGAGTGATAATACTAAGAGTAGTGAGTATTGTAATTCTCATTCTATCGATCATATAAGCATAATATGGCTAATAATATGAGTTAGATTGATAATAATAAGAGTAATGAGTATAGTAATTGTAGTTCTATCGATCATTTAAGCATAATATGGCTAATAATATGAGTTAGATTGATAATTATAACAGTAATAAGTATAGTAATTGTCGTTCTATCGATCATTTAAGCATAATATGGGTAATAATATGAGTCAGATTGATAATAATAACAGTAATAAGTATAGTAATTGTCGTTCTATCGATAATATAAGCATAATATGGCTAATAATATGAGTTAGATTGATAATACTAAGAGTAGTGAGTATAGTAATTCTCGTTCTATCGATCATATAAGCATAATGTGGCTAATAATATGAGTTAGATTGATAATAATAAGAGTAATGAGTATAGTAATTGTAGATCTATCGATCATTTAAGCATAATATGGCTAATAATATGAGTTAGATTGATAATAATATCAGTAATAAGTATTGTAATTGTCGTTCTATCGATCATTTAAGCATAATATGGGTAATAATATGAGTCAGATTGATAATAATAACAGTAATAAGTATAGTAATTGTCGTTCTATCGATAATATAAGCATAATATGGCTAATAATATGAGTTAGAGTGATAATACTAAGAGTAGTGAGTATAGTAATTCTCATTCTATCGATCATATAAGCATAATATGGCTAATAATATGAGTTAGATTGATAATAATAAGAGTAATGGGTATAGTAATTGTAGTTCTATCGATCATTTAAGCATAATATGGCTATTAATATGAGTTAGATTGATAATAATAACAGTAATAAGTATAGTAATTGTCGTTCTATCGATAATATAACCATAATATGGCTAATAATATGAGTTAGATTGATAATACTAAGAGTAGTGAGTATAGTAATTCTCGTTCTATCGATCATATAAGCATAATATGGCTAATAATATGAGTTAGATTGATAGTAATAAGAGTAATAAGTATAGTAATTGTCGTTCTGTCGATCATATAAGCATAATAAGGCTAATAATATGAGTTAGAGTGATAATACTAAGAGTAGTGAGTATAGTAATTCTCATTCTATCGATCATTTAAGCATAATATGGCTAATAATATGAGTTAGATTGATAATAATAACAGTAATAAGTATAGTAATTGTCGTTCTATCTATCATTTAAGCATAATATGGGTAATAATATGAGTCAGATTGATAATAATAACAGTAATAAGTATAGTAATTGTCGTTCTATCGATAATATAAGCATAATATAGCTAATAATATGAGTTAGATTGATAATACTAAGAGTAGTGAGTATAGTAGTTCTCGTTCTATCGATCATATAAGCATAATATGGCTAATAATATGAGTTAGATTGATAATAATAAGAGTAATAAGTATAGTAATTGTCGTTCTATCGATCATATAAGCATAATATGGCTAATAATATGAGTTAGATTGATAATACTAAGAGTAGTGAGTATAGTAATTCTCGTTCTATCGATCATATAAGCATAATATGGCTAATAATATGAGTTAGAGTGATAATACCAAGAGTAGTGAGTATAGTAATTCTCATTCTATCGATCATTTAAGCATAATATGGCTAATAATATGAGTTAGATTGATACTAATAAGAGTAATGAGTGTAGTAATTGTAGATCTATCGATCATTTAAGCATAATAAGGCTAATAATATGAGTTAGAGTGATAATACTAAGAGTAGTGAGTATTGTAATTCTCATTCTATCGATCATATAAGCATAATATGGCTAATAATATGAGTTAGATTGATAATAATAAGAGTAATGAGTATAGTAATTGTAGTTCTATCGATCATTTAAGCATAATATGGCTAATAATATGAGTTAGATTGATAATTATAACAGTAATAAGTATAGTAATTGTCGTTCTATCGATCATTTAAGCATAATATGGGTAATAATATGAGTCAGATTGATAATAATAACAGTAATAAGTATAGTAATTGTCGTTCTATCGATAATATAACCATAATATGGCTAGTAATATGAGTTAGATTGATAATACTAAGAGTAGTGAGTATAGTAATTCTCGTTCTATCGATCATATAAGCATAATATGGCTAATAATATGAGTTAGATTGATAATAATAAGAGTAATAACTACAGTAATTGTCGTTCTATCGATCATATAAGCATAATAAGGCTAATAATATGAGTTAGAGTGATAATACTAAGAGTAGTGAGTATAGTAATTCTCATTCTATCGATCATATAAGCATAATATGGCTAATAATATGAGTTAGATTGATAATAATAAGAGTAATAAGTATAGTAATTGTCGTTCTATCGATCATATAAGCATAATATGGCTAATAATATGAGTTAGATTGATAATACTAAGAGTAGTGAGTATAGTAATTCTCGTTCTATCGATCATATAAGCATAATATGGCTAATAATATGAGTTAGATTGATACTAATAAGAGTAATGAGTATAGTAATTGTAGATCTATCGATCATTTAAACATAATATGGCTAATAATATGAGTTAGATTGATAATTATAACAGTAATAAGTATAGTAATTGTCGTTCTATCGATCATTTAAGCATAATATGGGTAATAATATGAGTCAGATTGATAATAATAACAGTAATAAGTATAGTAATTGTCGTTCTATCGATAATATAAGCATAATATGGCTAATAATATGAGTTAGATTGATAATAATAAGAGTAATAACTACAGTAATTGTCGTTCTATCGATCATATAAGCATAATAAGGCTAATAATATGAGTTAGAGTGATAATACTAAGAGTAGTGAGTATAGTAATTCTCATTCTATCGATCATATAAGCATAATATGGCTAATAATATGAGTTAGATTGATAATAATAAGAGTAATAACTACAGTAATTGTCGTTCTATCGATCATATAAGCATAATAAGGCTAATAATATGAGTTAGATTGATAATAATAAGAGTAATAAGTATAGTAATTGTCGTTCTCTCGATCATATAAGCATAATATGGCTAATAATATGAGTTAGAGTGATAATACTAAGAGTAGTGAGTATAGTAATTCTCATTCTATCGATCATTTAAGCATAATATGGCTATTAATATGAGTTAGATTGATAATAATAACAGTAATAAGTATAGTAATTGTCGTTCTATCGATAATATAACCATAATATGGCTAATAATATGAGTTAGATTGATAATACTAAGAGTAGTGAGTATAGTAATTCTCGTTCTATCGATCATATAAGCATAATATGGCTAATAATATGAGTTATATTGATAGTAATAAGAGTAATACGTATAGTAATTGTCGTTCTATCGATCATATAAGCATAATACGGCTAATAATATGAGTTAGAGTGATAATACTAAGAGTAGTGAGTATAGTAATTATCATTCTATCGATCATTTAAGCATAATATGGCTAATAATATGAGTTAGATTGATAATAATAACAGTAATAAGTATAGTAATTGTCGTTCTATCGATCATTTAAGCATAATATGGGTAATAATATGAGTCAGATTGATAATAATAACAGTAATAAGTATAGTAATTGTCGTTCTATCGATAATATAAGCATAATATAGCTAATAATATGAGTTAGATTGATAATACTAAGAGTAGTGAGTATAGTAGTTCTCGTTCTATCGATCATATAAGCATAATATGGCTAATAATATGAGTTAGATTGATAATAATAAGAGTAATAAGTATAGTAATTGTCGTTCTATCGATCATATAAGCATAATATGGCTAATAATATGAGTTAGATTGATAATACTAAGAGTAGTGAGTATAGTAATTCTCGTTCTATCGATCATATAAGCATAATATGGCTAATAATATGAGTTAGAGTGATAATACCAAGAGTAGTGAGTATAGTAATTCTCATTCTATCGATCATTTAAGCATAATATGGCTAATAATATGAGTTAGATTGATACTAATAAGAGTAATGAGTGTAGTAATTGTAGATCTATCGATCATTTAAGCATAATAAGGCTAATAATATGAGTTAGAGTGATAATACTAAGAGTAGTGAGTATTGTAATTCTCATTCTATCGATCATATAAGCATAATATGGCTAATAATATGAGTTAGATTGATAATAATAAGAGTAATGAGTATAGTAATTGTAGTTCTATCGATCATTTAAGCATAATATGGCTAATAATATGAGTTAGATTGATAATTATAACAGTAATAAGTATAGTAATTGTCGTTCTATCGATCATTTAAGCATAATATGGGTAATAATATGAGTCAGATTGATAATAATAACAGTAATAAGTATAGTAATTGTCGTTCTATCGATAATATAAGCATAATATGGCTAATAATATGAGTTAGATTGATAATACTAAGAGTAGTGAGTATAGTAATTCTCGTTCTATCGATCATATAAGCATAATGTGGCTAATAATATGAGTTAGATTGATAATAATAAGAGTAATGAGTATAGTAATTGTAGATCTATCGATCATTTAAGCATAATATGGCTAATAATATGAGTTAGATTGATAATAATATCAGTAATAAGTATTGTAATTGTCGTTCTATCGATCATTTAAGCATAATATGGGTAATAATATGAGTCAGATTGATAATAATAACAGTAATAAGTATAGTAATTGTCGTTCTATCGATAATATAAGCATAATATGGCTAATAATATGAGTTAGAGTGATAATACTAAGAGTAGTGAGTATAGTAATTCTCATTCTATCGATCATATAAGCATAATATGGCTAATAATATGAGTTAGATTGATAATAATAAGAGTAATGGGTATAGTAATTGTAGTTCTATCGATCATTTAAGCATAATATGGCTATTAATATGAGTTAGATTGATAATAATAACAGTAATAAGTATAGTAATTGTCGTTCTATCGATAATATAACCATAATATGGCTAATAATATGAGTTAGATTGATAATACTAAGAGTAGTGAGTATAGTAATTCTCGTTCTATCGATCATATAAGCATAATATGGCTAATAATATGAGTTAGATTGATAGTAATAAGAGTAATAAGTATAGTAATTGTCGTTCTGTCGATCATATAAGCATAATAAGGCTAATAATATGAGTTAGAGTGATAATACTAAGAGTAGTGAGTATAGTAATTCTCATTCTATCGATCATTTAAGCATAATATGGCTAATAATATGAGTTAGATTGATAATAATAACAGTAATAAGTATAGTAATTGTCGTTCTATCGATCATTTAAGCATAATATGGGTAATAATATGAGTCAGATTGATAATAATAACAGTAATAAGTATAGTAATTGTCGTTCTATCGATAATATAAGCATAATATAGCTAATAATATGAGTTAGATTGATAATACTAAGAGTAGTGAGTATAGTAGTTCTCGTTCTATCGATCATATAAGCATAATATGGCTAATAATATGAGTTAGATTGATAATAATAAGAGTAATAAGTATAGTAATTGTCGTTCTATCGATCATATAAGCATAATATGGCTAATAATATGAGTTAGATTGATAATACTAAGAGTAGTGAGTATAGTAATTCTCGTTCTATCGATCATATAAGCATAATATGGCTAATAATATGAGTTAGAGTGATAATACCAAGAGTAGTGAGTATAGTAATTCTCATTCTATCGATCATTTAAGCATAATATGGCTAATAATATGAGTTAGATTGATACTAATAAGAGTAATGAGTGTAGTAATTGTAGATCTATCGATCATTTAAGCATAATAAGGCTAATAATATGAGTTAGAGTGATAATACTAAGAGTAGTGAGTATTGTAATTCTCATTCTATCGATCATATAAGCATAATATGGCTAATAATATGAGTTAGATTGATAATAATACGAGTAATGAGTATAGTAATTGTAGTTCTATCGATCATTTAAGCATAATATGGCTAATAATATGAGTTAGATTGATAATTATAACAGTAATAAGTATAGTAATTGTCGTTCTATCGATCATTTAAGCATAATATGGGTAATAATATGAGTCAGATTGATAATAATAACAGTAATAAGTATAGTAATTGTCGTTCTATCGATAATATAAGCATAATATGGCTAATAATATGAGTTAGATTGATAATACTAAGAGTAGTGAGTATAGTAATTCTCGTTCTATCGATCATATAAGCATAATGTGGCTAATAATATGAGTTAGATTGATAATAATAAGAGTAATGAGTATAGTAATTGTAGATCTATCGATCATTTAAGCATAATATGGCTAATAATATGAGTTAGATTGATAATAATATCAGTAATAAGTATAGTAATTGTCGTTCTATCGATCATTTAAGCATAATATGGGTAATAATATGAGTCAGATTGATAATAATAACAGTAATAAGTATAGTAATTGTCGTTCTATCGATAATATAAGCATAATATGGCTAATAATATGAGTTAGATTGATAATACTAAGAGTAGTGTGTATAGTAGTTCTCGTTCTATCGATCATATAAGCATAATATGGCTAATAATATGAGTTAGATTGATAATAATAAGAGTAATGGGTATAGTAATTGTAGATCTATCGATCATTTAAGCATAATATGGCTAATAATATGAGTTAGATTGATAATAATAACAGTAGTAAGTATAGTAATTGTCGTTCTATCGATAATATAACCATAATATGGCTAGTAATATGAGTTAGATTGATAATACTAAGAGTAGTGAGTATAGTAATTCTCGTTCTATCGATCATATAAGCATAATATGGCTAATAATATGAGTTAGATTGATAATAATAAGAGTAATAACTACAGTAATTGTCGTTCTATCGATCATATAAGCATAATAAGGCTAATAATATGAGTTAGAGTGATAATACTAAGAGTAGTGAGTATAGTAATTCTCATTCTATCGATCATATAAGCATAATATGGCTAATAATATGAGTTAGATTGATAATAATAAGAGTAATGGGTATAGTAATTGTAGTTCTATCGATCATGTAAGCAAAATATGGCTAATAATATGAGTTAGATTGATAATAATAAGAGTAATGAGTATAGTAATTGTAGATCTATCGATCATTTAAACATAATATGGCTAATAATATGAGTTAGATTGATAATTATAACAGTATTAAGTATAGTAATTGTCGTTCTATCGATCATTTAAGCATAATATGGGTAATAATATGAGTCAGATTGATAATAATAACAGTAATAAGTATAGTAATTGTCGTTCTATCGATAATATAAGCATAATATGGCTAATAATATGAGTTAGATTGATAATACTAAGAGTAGTGAGTATAGTAATTCTCGTTCTATCGATCATATAAGCATAATGTGGCTAATAATATGAGTTAGATTGATAATAATAAGAGTAATGAGTATAGTAATTGAAGATCTATCGATCATTTAAGCATAATATGGCTAATAATATGAGTTAGATTGATAATAATATCAGTAATAAGTATAGTAATTGTCGTTCTATCGATCATTTAAGCATAATATGGGTAATAATATGAGTCAGATTGATAATAATAACAGTAATAAGTATAGTAATTGTCGTTCTATCGATAATATAAGCATAATATGGCTAATAATATGAGTTAGATTGATAATACTAAGAGTAGTGAGTATAGTAGTTCTCGTTCTATCGATCATATAAGCATAATATGGCTAATAATATGAGTTAGATTGATAATAATAAGAGTAATGGGTATAGTAATTGTAGATCGATCGATCATTTAAGCATAATATGGCTAATAATATGAGTTAGATTGATAATAATAACAGTAATAAGTATAGTAATTGTCGTTCTATCGATAATATAACCATAATATGGCTAGTAATATGAGTTAGATTGATACTACTAAGAGTAGTGAGTATAGTAATTCTCGTTCTATCGATCATATAAGCATAATATGGCTAATAATATGAGTTAGATTGATAATAATAAGAGTAATAACTACAGTAATTGTCGTTCTATCGATCATATAAGCATAATAAGGCTAATAATATGAGTTAGATTGATAATAATAAGAGTAATAAGTATAGTAATTGTCGTTCTCTCGATCATATAAGCATAATATGGCTAATAATATGAGTTAGAGTGATAATACTAAGAGTAGTGAGTATAGTAATTCTCATTCTATCGATCATTTAAGCATAATATGGCTATTAATATGAGTTAGATTGATAATAATAACAGTAATAAGTATAGTAATTGTCGTTCTATCGATAATATAACCATAATATGGCTAATAATATGAGTTAGATTGATAATACTAAGAGTAGTGAGTATAGTAATTCTCGTTCTATCGATCATATAAGCATAATATGGCTAATAATATGAGTTAGATTGATAGTAATAAGAGTAATAAGTATAGTAATTGTCGTTCTATCGATCATATAAGCATAATAAGGCTAATAATATGAGTTAGAGTGATAATACTAAGAGTAGTGAGTATAGTAATTCTCATTCTATCGATCATTTAAGCATAATATGGCTAATAATATGAGTTAGATTGATAATAATAACAGTAATAAGTATAGTAATTGTCGTTCTATCGATCATTTAAGCATAATATGGGTAATAATATGAGTCAGATTGATAATAATAACAGTAATAAGTATAGTAATTGTCGTTCTATCGATAATATAAGCATAATATAGCTAATAATATGAGTTAGATTGATAATACTAAGAGTAGTGAGTATAGTAGTTCTCGTTCTATCGATCATATAAGCATAATATGGCTAATAATATGAGTTAGATTGATAATAATAAGAGTAATAAGTATAGTAATTGTCGTTCTATCGATCATATAAGCATAATATGGCTAATAATATGAGTTAGATTGATAATACTAAGAGTAGTGAGTATAGTAATTCTCGTTCTATCGATCATATAAGCATAATATGGCTAATAATATGAGTTAGAGTGATAATACCAAGAGTAGTGAGTATAGTAATTCTCATTCTATCGATCATTTAAGCATAATATGGCTAATAATATGAGTTAGATTGATACTAATAAGAGTAATGAGTGTAGCAATTGTAGATCTATCGATCATTTAAGCATAATAAGGCTAATAATATGAGTTAGAGTGATAATACTAAGAGTAGTGAGTATTGTAATTCTCATTCTATCGATCATATAAGCATAATATGGCTAATAATATGAGTTAGATTGATAATAATAAGAGTAATGAGTATAGTAATTGTAGTTCTATCGATCATTTAAGCATAATATGGCTAATAATATGAGTTAGATTGATAATTATAACAGTAATAAGTATAGTAATTGTCGTTCTATCGATCATTTAAGCATAATATGGGTAATAATATGAGTCAGATTGATAATAATAACAGTAATAAGTATAGTAATTGTCGTTCTATCGATAATATAAGCATAATATGGCTAATAATATGAGTTAGATTGATAATACTAAGAGTAGTGAGTATAGTAATTCTCGTTCTATCGATCATATAAGCATAATGTGGCTAATAATATGAGTTAGATTGATAATAATAAGAGTAATGAGTATAGTAATTGTAGATCTATCGATCATTTAAGCATAATATGGCTAATAATATGAGTTAGATTGATAACAATATCAGTAATAAGTATAGTAATTGTCGTTCTATCGATCATTTAAGCATAATATGGGTAATAATATGAGTCAGATTGATAATAATAACAGTAATAACTACAGTAATTGTCGTTCTATCGATCATATAAGCATAATAAGGCTAATAATATGAGTTAGAGTGATAATACTAAGAGTAGTGAGTATAGTAATTCTCATTCTATCGATCATATAAGCATAATATGGCTAATAATATGAGTTAGATTGATAATAATAAGAGTAATGGGTATAGTAATTGTAGTTCTATCGATCATGTAAGCAAAATATGGCTAATAATATGAGTTAGATTGATAATAATAAGAGTAATAACTACAGTAATTGTCGTTCTATCGATCATATAAGCATAATAAGGCTAATAATATGAGTTAGAGTGATAATACTGAGAGTAGTGAGTATTGTAATTCTCATTCTATCGATCATATAAGCATAATATGGCTAATAATATGAGTTAGATTGATAATAATAAGAGTAATAAGTATAGTAATTGTCGTTCTATCGAACATATAAGCATAATATGGCTAATAATATGAGTTAGATTGATAATACTAAGAGTAGTGAGTATAGTAATTCTCGTTCTATCGATCATATAAGCATAATATGGCTAATAATATGAGTCAGATTGATACTAATAAGAGTAATGAGTATAGTAATTGTAGATCTATCGATCATTTAAACATAATATGGCTAATAATATGAGTTAGATTGATAATTATAACAGTAATAAGTATAGTAATTGTCGTTCTATCGATCATTTAAGCATAATATGGGTAATAATATGAGTCAGATTGATAATAATAACAGTAATAAGTATAGTAATTGTCGTTCTATCGATAATATAAGCATAATATGGCTAATAATATGAGTTAGATTGATAATACTAAGAGTAGTGAGTATAGTAGTTCTCGTTCTATCGATCATATAAGCATAATATGGCTAATAATATGAGTTAGATTGATAATAATAAGAGTAATGGGTATAGTAATTGTAGATCTATCGATCATTTAAGCATAATATGGCTAATAATATGAGTTAGATTGATAATAATAACAGTAATAAGTATAGTAATTGTCGTTCTATCGATAATATAACCATAATATGGCTAGTAATATGAGTTAGATTGATACTACTAAGAGTAGTGAGTATAGTAATTCTCGTTCTATCGATCATATAAGCATAATATGGCTAATAATATGAGTTAGATTGATAATAATAAGAGTAATAACTACAGTAATTGTCGTTCTATCGATCATATAAGCATAATAAGGCTAATAATATGAGTTAGATTGATAATAATAACAGTAATAAGTATAGTAATTGTCGTTCTATCGATAATATAACCATAATATGGCTAATAATATGAGTTAGATTGATAATACTAAGAGTAGTGAGTATAGTAATTCTCGTTCTATCGATCATATAAGCATAATATGGCTAATAATATGAGTTAGATTGATAGTAATAAGAGTAATAAGTATAGTAATTGTCGTTCTATCGATCATATAAGCATAATAAGGCTAATAATATGAGTTAGAGTGATAATACTAAGAGTAGTGAGTATAGTAATTCTCATTCTATCGATCATTTAAGCATAATATGGCTAATAATATGAGTTAGATTGATAATAATAACAGTAATAAGTATAGTAATTGTCGTTCTATCGATCATTTAAGCATAATATGGGTAATAACATGAGTCAGATTGATAATAATAACAGTAATAAGTATAGTAATTGTCGTTCTATCGATAATATAAGCATAATATAGCTAATAATATGAGTTAGATTGATAATACTAAGAGTAGTGAGTATAGTAGTTCTCGTTCTATCGATCATATAAGCATAATATGGCTAATAATATGAGTTAGATTGATAATAATAAGAGTAATAAGTATAGTAATTGTCGTTCAATCGATCATATAAGCATAATATGGCTAATAATATGAGTTAGATTGATAATACTAAGAGTAGTGAGTATAGTAATTCTCGTTCTATCGATCATATAAGCATAATATGGCTAATAATATGAGTTAGAGTGATAATACTAAGAGTAGTGAGTATAGTAATTCTCATTCTATCGATCATTTAAGCATAATATGGCTAATAATATGAGTTAGATTGATAATAATAACAGTAATAAGTATAGTAATTGTCGTTCTATTGATAATATAACCATAATATGGCTAATAATATGAGTTAGATTGATAATACTAAGAGTAGTGAGTATAGTAATTCTCGTTCTATCGATCATATAAGCATAATATGGCTAATAATATGAGTTAGATTGATAGTAATAAGAGTAATAAGTATAGTAATTGTCGTTCTATCGATCATATAAGCATAATAAGGCTAATAATATGAGTTAGAGTGATAATACTAAGAGTAGTGAGTATAGTAATTCTCATTCTATCGATCATTTAAGCATAATATGGGTAATAATATGAGTCAGATTGATAATAATAACAGTAATAAGTATAGTAATTGTCGTTCTATCGATAATATAAGCATAATATGGCTAATAATATGAGTTAGATTGATAATACTAAGAGTAGTGAGTATAGTAGTTCTCGTTCTATCGATCATATAAGCATAATATGGCTAATAATACGAGTTAGATTGATAATAATAAGAGTAATAAGTATAGTAATTCTCGTTCTATCGATCATATAAGCATAATATGGCTAATAATATGAGTTAGATTGATAATAATAAGAGTAATAACTACAGTAATTGTCGTTCTATCGATAATATAAGCATAATATGGCTAATAATATGAGTTAGATTGATAATAATAAGAGTAATAAGTATAGTAATTGTCGTTCTCTCGATCATATAAGCATAATATGGCTAATAATATGAGTTAGAGTGATAATAATAAGAGTAGTGAGTATTGTAATTCTCATTCTATCGATCATTTAAGCATAATATGGCTAATAATATGAGTTAGATTGATAATAATAACAGTAATAAGTATAGTAATTGTCGTTCTATCGATAATATAACCATAATATGGCTAATAATATGAGTTAGATTGATAATACTAAGAGTAGTGAGTATAGTAATTCTCGTTCTATCGATCATATAAGCATAATATAGCTAATAATATGAGTTAGATTGATAGTAATAAGAGTAATAACTACAGTAATTGTCGTTCTATCGATCATATAAGCATAATAAGGCTAATAATATGAGTTAGATTGATAATAATAAGAGTAATAAGTATAGTAATTGTCGTTCTCTCGATCATATAAGCATAATATGGCTAATAATATGAGTTAGAGTGATAATACTAAGAGTAGTGAGTATTGTAATTCTCATTCTATCGATCATTTAAGCATAATATGGCTATTAATATGAGTTAGATTGATAATAATAACAGTAATAAGTATAGTAATTGTCGTTCTATCGATAATATAACCATAATATGGCTAATAATATGAGTTAGATTGATAATACTAAGAGTAGTGAGTATAGTAATTCTCGTTCTATCGATCATATAAGCATAATATGGCTAATAATATGAGTTAGATTGATAGTAATAAGAGTAATAAGTATAGTAATTGTCGTTCTATCGATCATATAAGCATAATAAGGCTAATAATATGAGTTAGAGTGATAATACTAAGAGTAGTGAGTATAGTAGTTCTCGTTCTATCGATCATATAAGCATAATATGGCTAATAATATGAGTTAGATTGATAATAATAAGAGTAATAAGTATAGTAATTGTCGTTCAATCGATCATATAAGCATAATATGGCTAATAATATGAGTTAGATTGATAATACTAAGAGTAGTGAGTATAGTAATTCTCGTTCTATCGATCATATAAGCATAATATGGCTAATAATATGAGTTAGAGTGATAATACTAAGAGTAGTGAGTATAGTAATTCTCATTCTATCGATCATTTAAGCATAATATGGCTAATAATATGAGTTAGATTGATAATAATAACAGTAATAAGTATAGTAATTGTCGTTCTATCGATAATATAACCATAATATGGCTAATAATATGAGTTAGATTGATAATACTAAGAGTAGTGAGTATAGTAATTCTCGTTCTATCGATCATATAAGCATAATATGGCTAATAATATGAGTTAGATTGATAGTAATAAGAGTAATAAGTATAGTAATTGTCGTTCTATCGATCATATAAGCATAATAAGGCTAATAATATGAGTTAGAGTGATAATACTAAGAGTAGTGAGTATAGTAATTCTCATTCTATCGATCATTTAAGCATAATATGGCTAATAATATGAGTTAGATTGATAATAATAACAGCAATAAGTATAGTAATTGTCGTTCTATCGATCATTTAAGCATAATATGGGTAATAATATGAGTCAGATTGATAATAATAACAGTAATAAGTATAGTAATTGTCGTTCTATCGATAATATAAGCATAATATAGCTAATAATATGAGTTAGATTGATAATACTAAGAGTAGGGAGTATAGTAGTTCTCGTTCTATCGATCATATAAGCATAATATGGCTAATAATATGAGTTAGATTGATAATAATAAGAGTAATAAGTATAGTAATTGTCGTTCTATCGATCATATAAGCATAATATGGCTAATAATATGAGTTAGATTGATAATACTAAGAGTAGTGAGTATAGTAATTCTCGTTCTATCGATCATATAAGCATAATATGGCTAATAATATGAGTTAGATTGATAATAATAAGAGTAATGAGTATAGTAATTGTAGATCTATCGATCATTTAAGCATAATATGGCTAATAATATGAGTTAGATTGATAATAATAACAGTAATAAGTATAGTAATTGTCGTTCTATCCATCATATAAGCATAATATGGCTAATAATATGAGTTAGATTGATAATAATAAGAGTAATGAGTATAGTAATTGTAGTTCCATCGATCATATCGGCATAATATGGTTAATAATATGAGTTAGATTCATAATAATAAGAGTAATAAGTATAGTAATTGTCGTTCTATCGATCATATAAGCATAATACGGCTAATAATATGAGTTAGATTGATAATACTAAGAGTAGTGAGTACAGTAATTCTCGTTCTATCGATCATATAAGCATAATATGGCTAATAATATGAGTTAGATTGATAATAATAACAGTAATAAGTATAGTAATTGTCGTTCTATCGATAATATAAGTATAATATGGCTAATAATATGAGTTAGATTGATAATACTAAGAGTAGTGAGTATAGTAATTCTCGTTCTATCGATCATATAAGCATAATATGGCTAATAATATGAGTTAGATTGATAATAATAAGAGTAATAACTACAGTAATTGTCGTTCTATCGATCATATAAGCATAATAAGGCTAATAATATGAGTTAGATTGATAATAATAAGAGTAATAAGTATAGTAATTGTCGTTCTCTCGATCATATAAGCATAATATGGCTAATAATATGAGTTAGAGTGATAATAATAAGAGTAGTGAGTATTGTAATTCTCATTCTATCGATCATTTAAGCATAATATGGCTAATAATATGAGTTAGATTGATAATAATAACAGTAATAAGTATAGTAATTGTCGTTCTATCGATAATATAACCATAATATGGCTAATAATATGAGTTAGATTGATAATACTAAGAGTAGTGAGTATAGTAATTCTCGTTCTATCGATCATATAAGCATAATATAGCTAATAATATGAGTTAGATTGATAGTAATAAGAGTAATAACTACAGTAATTGTCGTTCTATCGATCATATAAGCATAATAAGGCTAATAATATGAGTTAGATTGATAATAATAAGAGTAATAAGTATAGTAATTGTCGTTCTCTCGAACATATAAGCATAATATGGCTAATAATATGAGTTAGAGTGATAATACTAAGAGTAGTGAGTATTGTAATTCTCATTCTATCGATCATTTAAGCATAATATGGCTATTAATATGAGTTAGATTGATAATAATAACAGTAATAAGTATAGTAATTGTCGTTCTATCGATAATATAACCATAATATGGCTAATAATATGAGTTAGATTGATAATACTAAGAGTAGTGAGTATAGTAATTCTCGTTCTATCGATCATATAAGCATAATATGGCTAATAATATGAGTTAGATTGATAGTAATAAGAGTAATAAGTATAGTAATTGTCGTTCTATCGATCATATAAGCATAATAAGGCTAATAATATGAGTTAGAGTGATAATACTAAGAGTAGTGAGTATAGTAGTTCTCGTTCTATCGATCATATAAGCATAATATGGCTAATAATATGAGTTAGATTGATAATAATAAGAGAAATAAGTATAGTAATTGTCGTTCAATCGATCATATAAGCATAATATGGCTAATAATATGAGTTAGATTGATAATACTAAGAGTAGTGAGTATAGTAATTCTCGTTCTATCGATCATATAAGCATAATATGGCTAATAATATGAGTTAGAGTGATAATACTAAGAGTAGTGAGTATAGTAATTCTCATTCTATCGATCATTTAAGCATAATATGGCTAATAATATGAGTTAGATTGATAATAATAACAGTAATAAGTATAGTAATTGTCGTTCTATCGATAATATAACCATAATATGGCTAATAATATGAGTTAGATTGATAATACTAAGAGTAGTGAGTATAGTAATTCTCGTTCTATCGATCATATAAGCATAATATGGCTAATAATATGAGTTAGATTGATAGTAATAAGAGTAATAAGTATAGTAATTGTCGTTCTATCGATCATATAAGCATAATAAGGCTAATAATATGAGTTAGAGTGATAATACTAAGAGTAGTGAGTATAGTAATTCTCATTCTATCGATCATTTAAGCATAATATGGCTAATAATATGAGTTAGATTGATAATAATAACAGCAATAAGTATAGTAATTGTCGTTCTATCGATCATTTAAGCATAATATGGGTAATAATATGAGTCAGATTGATAATAATAACAGTAATAAGTATAGTAATTGTCGTTCTATCGATAATATAAGCATAATATAGCTAATAATATGAGTTAGATTGATAATACTAAGAGTAGGGAGTATAGTAGTTCTCGTTCTATCGATCATATAAGCATAATATGGCTAATAATATGAGTTAGATTGATAATAATAAGAGTAATAAGTATAGTAATTGTCGTTCTATCGATCATATAAGCATAATATGGCTAATAATATGAGTTAGATTGATAATACTAAGAGTAGTGAGTATAGTAATTCTCGTTCTATCGATCATATAAGCATAATATGGCTAATAATATGAGTTAGATTGATAATAATAAGAGTAATGAGTATAGTAATTGTAGATCTATCGATCATTTAAGCATAATATGGCTAATAATATGAGTTAGATTGATAATAATAACAGTAATAAGTATAGTAATTGTCGTTCTATCGATCATTTAAGCATAATATGGGTAATAATATGAGTCAGATTGATAATAATAACAGTAATAAGTATAGTAATTGTCGTTCTATCGATAATATAAGCATAATATGGCTAATAATATGAGTTAGATTGATAATAATAAGAGTAATAACTACAGTAATTGTCGTTCTATCGATCATATAAGCATAATAAGGCTAATAATATGAGTTAGAGTGATAATACTGAGAGTAGTGAGTATAGTAATTCTCATTCTATCGATCATATAAGCATAATATGGCTAATAATATGAGTTAGATTGATAATAATAACAGTAATAAGTATAGTAACTGTCGTTCTTCGATAATATAAGCATAATATGGCTAATAATATGAGTTAGATTGATAATACTAAGAGTAGTGAGTATAGTAATTGTCGTTCTATCGATCATATAAGCATAATATGGCTAATAATATGAGTTAGATTGATAATACTAAGAGTAGTGAGTATAGTAGTTCTCGTTCTATCGATCATATAAGCATAATATGGCTAATAATATGAGTTAGATTGATAATAATAAGAGTAATGGGTATAGTAATTGTAGATCTATCGATCATTTAAGCATAATATGGCTAATAATATGAGTTAGATTGATAATAATAACAGTAATAAGTATAGTAATTGTCGTTCTATCGATAATATAACCATAATATGGCTAGTAATATGAGTTAGATTGATAATACTAAGAGTAGTGAGTATAGTAATTCTCGTTCTATCGATCATATAAGCATAATATGGCTAATAATATGAGTTAGATTGATAATAATAACAGTAATAACTACAGTAATTGTCGTTCTATCGATCATATAAGCATAATAAGGCTAATAATATGAGTTAGAGTGATAATACTGAGAGTAGTGAGTATAGTAATTCTCATTCTATCGATCAGATAAGCATAATATGGCTAATAATATGAGTTAGATTGATAATAATAACAGTAATAAGTATAGTAACTGTCGTTCTTCGATAATATAAGCATAATATGGCTAATAATATGAGTTAGATTGATAATACTAAGAGTAGTGAGTATAGTATTTGTCGTTCTATCGATCATATAAGCATAATATGGCTAATAATATGATATAGATTGATAATAATAAGAGTAATAAGTATAGTATTTGTCGTTCTATCGATCATGTAAGCATAATATGGCTAATAATACGAGTTAGATTGATAATAATAAGAGTAATAAGTATAGTAATTGTCGTTCTATCGATCATTTAAGCATAATATGGCTAATAATATGAGTTAGATTGATAATAATAACAGTAATAAGTATAGTAATTGTCGTTCTATCGATAATATAAGCATAATATGGCTAATAATATGAGTTAGATTGATAACACTAAGAGTAGTGAGTACAGTAATTCTCGTTCTATCCATCATATAAGCATAATATGGCTAATAATATGAGTTAGATTGATAATAATAAGAGTAATGAGTATAGTAATTGTAGTTCTATCGATCATATCGGCATAATATGGTTAATAATATGAGTTAGATTCATAATAATAAGAGTAATAAGTATAGTAATTGTCGTTCTATCGATCATATAAGCATAATATGGCTAATAATATAAGTTAGATTGATAATACTAAGAGTAGTGAGTACAGTAATTCTCGTTCTATCGATCATATAAGCATAATATGGCTAATAATATGAGTTAGATTGATAATAATAACAGTAATAAGTATAGTAATTGTCGTTCTATCGATAATATAAGTATAATATGGCTAATAATATGAGTTAGATTGATAATACTAAGAGTAGTGAGTATAGTAATTCTCGTTCTATCGATCATATAAGCATAATATGGCTAATAATATGAGTTAGATTGATAATAATAAGAGTAATAACTACAGTAATTGTCGTTCTATCGATCATATAAGCATAATAAGGCTAATAATATGAGTTAGATTGATAATAATAAGAGTAATAAGTATAGTAATTCTCGTTCTATCGATCATATAAGCATAATATGGCTAATAATATGAGTTAGAGTGATAATAATAAGAGTAGTGAGTATTGTAATTGTCGTTCTATCGATCATATAAGCATAATAAGGCTAATAATATGAGTTAGAGTGATAATACTAAGAGTAGTGAGTATAGTAGTTCTCGTTCTATCGATCATATAAGCATAATATGGCTAATAATATGAGTTAGATTGATAATAATAAGAGAAATAAGTATAGTAATTGTCGTTCAATCGATCATATAAGCATAATATGGCTAATAATATGAGTTAGATTGATAATACTAAGAGTAGTGAGTATAGTAATTCTCGTTCTATCGATCATATAAGCATAATATGGCTAATAATATGAGTTAGAGTGATAATACTAAGAGTAGTGAGTATAGTAATTCTCATTCTATCGATCATTTAAGCATAATATGGCTAATAATATGAGTTAGATTGATAATAATAACAGTAATAAGTATAGTAATTGTCGTTCTATCGATAATATAACCATAATATGGCTAATAATATGAGTTAGATTGATAATACTAAGAGTAGTGAGTATAGTAATTCTCGTTCTATCGATCATATAAGCATAATATGGCTAATAATATGAGTTAGATTGATAGTAATAAGAGTAATAAGTATAGTAATTGTCGTTCTATCGATCATATAAGCATAATAAGGCTAATAATATGAGTTAGAGTGATAATACTAAGAGTAGTGAGTATAGTAATTCTCATTCTATCGATCATTTAAGCATAATATGGCTAATAATATGAGTTAGATTGATAATAATAACAGCAATAAGTATAGTAATTGTCGTTCTATCGATCATTTAAGCATAATATGGGTAATAATATGAGTCAGATTGATAATAATAACAGTAATAAGTATAGTAATTGTCGTTCTATCGATAATATAAGCATAATATAGCTAATAATATGAGTTAGATTGATAATACTAAGAGTAGGGAGTATAGTAGTTCTCGTTCTATCGATCATATAAGCATAATATGGCTAATAATATGAGTTAGATTGATAATAATAAGAGTAATAAGTATAGTAATTGTCGTTCTATCGATCATATAAGCATAATATGGCTAATAATATGAGTTAGATTGATAATACTAAGAGTAGTGAGTATAGTAATTCTCGTTCTATCGATCATATAAGCATAATATGGCTAATAATATGAGTTAGATTGATAATAATAAGAGTAATGAGTATAGTAATTGTAGATCTATCGATCATTTAAGCATAATATGGCTAATAATATGAGTTAGATTGATAATAATAACAGTAATAAGTATAGTAATTGTCGTTCTATCGATCATTTAAGCATAATATGGGTAATAATATGAGTCAGATTGATAATAATAACAGTAATAAGTATAGTAATTGTCGTTCTATCGATAATATAAGCATAATATGGCTAATAATATGAGTTAGATTGATAATAATAAGAGTAATAACTACAGTAATTGTCGTTCTATCGATCATATAAGCATAATAAGGCTAATAATATGAGTTAGAGTGATAATACTGAGAGTAGTGAGTATAGTAATTCTCATTCTATCGATCATATAAGCATAATATGGCTAATAATATGAGTTAGATTGATAATAATAACAGTAATAAGTATAGTAACTGTCGTTCTTCGATAATATAAGCATAATATGGCTAATAATATGAGTTAGATTGATAATACTAAGAGTAGTGAGTATAGTAATTGTCGTTCTATCGATCATATAAGCATAATATGGCTAATAATATGAGTTAGATTGATAATACTAAGAGTAGTGAGTATAGTAGTTCTCGTTCTATCGATCATATAAGCATAATATGGCTAATAATATGAGTTAGATTGATAATAATAAGAGTAATGGGTATAGTAATTGTAGATCTATCGATCATTTAAGCATAATATGGCTAATAATATGAGTTAGATTGATAATAATAACAGTAATAAGTATAGTAATTGTCGTTCTATCGATAATATAACCATAATATGGCTAGTAATATGAGTTAGATTGATAATACTAAGAGTAGTGAGTATAGTAATTCTCGTTCTATCGATCATATAAGCATAATATGGCTAATAATATGAGTTAGATTGATAATAATAACAGTAATAACTACAGTAATTGTCGTTCTATCGATCATATAAGCATAATAAGGCTAATAATATGAGTTAGAGTGATAATACTGAGAGTAGTGAGTATAGTAATTCTCATTCTATCGATCAGATAAGCATAATATGGCTAATAATATGAGTTAGATTGATAATAATAACAGTAATAAGTATAGTAACTGTCGTTCTTCGATAATATAAGCATAATATGGCTAATAATATGAGTTAGATTGATAATACTAAGAGTAGTGAGTATAGTATTTGTCGTTCTATCGATCATATAAGCATAATATGGCTAATAATATGATATAGATTGATAATAATAAGAGTAATAAGTATAGTATTTGTCGTTCTATCGATCATGTAAGCATAATATGGCTAATAATACGAGTTAGATTGATAATAATAAGAGTAATAAGTATAGTAATTGTCGTTCTATCGATCATTTAAGCATAATATGGCTAATAATATGAGTTAGATTGATAATAATAACAGTAATAAGTATAGTAATTGTCGTTCTATCGATAATATAAGCATAATATGGCTAATAATATGAGTTAGATTGATAACACTAAGAGTAGTGAGTACAGTAATTCTCGTTCTATCCATCATATAAGCATAATATGGCTAATAATATGAGTTAGATTGATAATAATAAGAGTAATGAGTATAGTAATTGTAGTTCTATCGATCATATCGGCATAATATGGTTAATAATATGAGTTAGATTCATAATAATAAGAGTAATAAGTATAGTAATTGTCGTTCTATCGATCATATAAGCATAATATGGCTAATAATATGAGTTAGATTGATAATACTAAGAGTAGTGAGTACAGTAATTCTCGTTCTATCGATCATATAAGCATAATATGGCTAATAATATGAGTTAGATTGATAATAATAACAGTAATAAGTATAGTAATTGTCGTTCTATCGATAATATAAGTATAATATGGCTAATAATATGAGTTAGATTGATAATACTAAGAGTAGTGAGTATAGTAATTCTCGTTCTATCGATCATATAAGCATAATATGGCTAATAATATGAGTTAGATTGATAATAATAAGAGTAATAACTACAGTAATTGTCGTTCTATCGATCATATAAGCATAATAAGGCTAATAATATGAGTTAGATTGATAATAATAAGAGTAATAAGTATAGTAATTGTCGTTCTCTCGATCATATAAGCATAATATGGCTAATAATATGAGTTAGAGTGATAATAATAAGAGTAGTGAGTATTGTAATTCTCATTCTATCGATCATTTAAGCATAATATGGCTAATAATATGAGTTAGATTGATAATAATAACAGTAATAAGTATAGTAATTGTCGTTCTATCGATAATATAACCATAATATGGCTAATAATATGAGTTAGATTGATAATACTAAGAGTAGTGAGTATAGTAATTCTCGTTCTATCGATCATATAAGCATAATATGGCTAATAATATGAGTTAGATTGATAGTAATAAGAGTAATAACTACAGTAATTGTCGTTCTATCGATCATATAAGCATAATAAGGCTAATAATATGAGTTAGATTGATAATAATAAGAGTAATGAGTATAGTAATTGTCGTTCTCTCGATCATATAAGCATAATATGGCTAATAATATGAGTTAGAGTGATAATACTAAGAGTAGTGAGTATTGTAATTCTCATTCTATCGATCATTTAAGCATAATATGGCTATTAATATGAGTTAGATTGATAATAATAACAGTAATAAGTATAGTAATTGTCGTTCTATCGATAATATAACCATAATATGGCTAATAATATGAGTTAGATTGATAATACTAAGAGTAGTGAGTATAGTAATTCTCGTTCTATCGATCATATAAGCATAATATGGCTAATAAGATGAGTTAGATTGATAGTAATAAGAGTAATAAGTATAGTAATTGTCGTTCTATCGATCATATAAGCATAATAAGGCTAATAATATGAGTTACAGTGATAATACTAAGAGTAGTGAGTATAGTAATTCTCATTCTATCGATCATTTAAGCATAATATGGCTAATAATATGAGTTAGATTGATAATAATAACAGTAATAAGTATAGTAATTGTCGTTCTATCGATCATTTAAGCATAATATGGGTAATAATATGAGTCAGATTGATAATAATAACAGTAATAAGTCTAGTAATTGTCGTTCTATCGATAATATAAGCATAATATAGCTAATAATATGAGTTAGATTGATAATACTAAGAGTAGTGAGTATAGTAGTTCTCGTTCTATCGATCATATAAGCATAATATGGCTAATAATATGAGTTAGATTGATAATAATAAGAGTAATAAGTATAGTAATTGTCCTTCTATCGATCATATAAGCATAATATGGCTAATAATATGAATTAGATTGATAATACTAAGAGTAGTGAGTATAGTAATTCTCGTTCTATCGATCATATAAGCATAATATGGCTAATAATATGAGTTAGATTGATAATACTAAGAGTAGTGAGTATAGTAGTTCTCGTTCTATCGATCATATAAGCATAATATGGCTAATAATATGAGTTAGATTGATAATAATAAGAGTAATGGGTAGAGTAATTGTAGATCTATCGATCATTTAAGCATAATATGGCTAATAATATGAGTTAGATTGATAAAAATAACAGTAATAAGTATAGTAATTGTCGTTCTATCGATAATATAACCATAATATGGCTAGTAATATGAGTTAGATTGATAATACTAAGAGTAGTGCGTATAGTAATTCTCGTTCTATCGATCATATAAGCATAATATGGCTAATAATATGAGTTAGATTGATAATAATAAGAGTAATAACTACAGTAATTGTCGTTCTATCGATCATATAAGCATAATAAGGCTAATAATATGAGTTAGAGTGATAATACTGAGAGTAGTGAGTATAGTAATTCTCATTCTATCGATCATATAAGCATAATATGGCTAATAATATGAGTTAGATTGATAATAATAACAGTAATAAGTATAGTAACTGTCGTTCTTCGATAATATAAGCATAATATGGCTAATAATATGAGTTAGATTGATAATACTAAGAGTAGTGAGTATAGTAATTGTCGTTATATCGATCATATAAGCATAATATGGCTAATAATATGATATAGATTGATAATAATAAGAGTAATAAGTATAGTATTTGTCGTTCTATCGATCATGTAAGCATAATATGGCTAATAATACGAGTTAGATTGATAATAATAAGAGTAATAAGTATAGTAATTGTCGTTCTATCGATCATTTAAGCATAATATGGCTAATAATATGAGTTAGATTGATAATAATAACAGTAATAAGTATAGTAATTGTCGTTCTATCGATAATATAAGCATAATATGGCTAATAATATGAGTTAGATTGATAATACTAAGAGTAGTGAGTATAGTAATTCTCGTTCTATCCATCATATAAGCATAATATGGCTAATAATATGAGTTAGATTGATAATAATAAGAGTAATGAGTATAGTAATTGTAGTTCTATCGATCATATCGGCATAATATGGTTAATAATATGAGTTAGATTCATAATAATAAGAGTAATAAGTATAGTAATTGTCGTTCTATCGATCATATAAGCATAATATGGCTAATAATATGAGTTAGAGTGATAATACTAAGAGTAGTGAGTATTGTAATTCTCATTCTATCGATCATATAAGCATAATATGGCTAATAATATGAGTTAGATTGATAATAATAAGAGTAATGAGTATAGTAATTGTAGTTCTATCGATCATTTAAGCATAATATGGCTAATAATATGAGTTAGATTGATAATTATAACAGTAATAAGTATAGTAATTGTCGTTCTATCGATCATTTAAGCATAATATGGGTAATAATATGAGTCAGATTGATAATAATAACAGTAATAAGTATAGTAATTGTCGTTCTATCGATAATATAAGCATAATATGGCTAATAATATGAGTTAGATTGATAATACTAAGAGTAGTGAGTATAGTAATTCTCGTTCTATCGATCATATAAGCATAATGTGGCTAATAATATGAGTTAGATTGATAATAATAATAGTAATGAGTATAGTAATTGTAGATCTATCGATCATTTAAGCATAATATGGCTAATAATATGAGTTAGATTGATAATAATATCAGTAATAAGTATAGTAATTGTCGTTCTATCGATCATTTAAGCATAATATGGGTAATAATATGAGTCAGATTGATAATAATAACAGTAATAAGTATAGTAATTGTCGTTCTATCGATAATATAAGCATAATATGGCTAATAATATGAGTTAGATTGATAATACTAAGAGTAGTGAGTATAGTAGTTCTCGTTCTATCGATCATATAAGCATAATATGGCTAATAATATGAGTTAGATTGATAATAATAAGAGTAATGGGTATAGTAATTGTAGTTCTATCGATCATGTAAGCAAAATATGGCTAATAATATGAGTTAGATTGATAATAATAAGAGTAATAACTACAGTAATTGTCGTTCTATCGATCATATAAGCATAATAAGGCTAATAATATGAGTTAGAGTGATAATACTGAGAGTAGTGAGTATTGTAATTCTCATTCTATCGATCATATAAGCATAATATGGCTAATAATATGAGTTAGATTGATAATAATAAGAGTAATAAGTATAGTAATTGTCGTTCTATCGAACATATAAGCATAATATGGCTAATAATATGAGTTAGATTGATAATACTAAGAGTAGTGAGTATAGTAATTCTCGTTCTATCGATCATATAAGCATAATATGGCTAATAATATGAGTCAGATTGATACTAATAAGAGTAATGAGTATAGTAATTGTAGATCTATCGATCATTTAAACATAATATGGCTAATAATATGAGTTAGATTGATAATTATAACAGTAATAAGTATAGTAATTGTCGTTCTATCGATCATTTAAGCATAATATGGGTAATAATATGAGTCAGATTGATAATAATAACAGTAATAAGTATAGTAATTGTCGTTCTATCGATAATATAAGCATAATATGGCTAATAATATGAGTTAGATTGATAATACTAAGAGTAGTGAGTATAGTAATTCTCGTTCTATCGATCATATAAGCATAATGTGGCTAATAATATGAGTTAGATTGATAATAATAAGAGTAATGAGTATAGTAATTGTAGATCTATCGATCATTTAAGCATAATATGGGTAATAATATGAGTCAGATTGATAATAATAACAGTAATAAGTATAGTAATTGTCGTTCTATCGATAATATAAGCATAATATGGCTAATAATATGAGTTAGATTGATAATACTAAGAGTAGTGAGTATAGTAGTTCTCGTTCTATCGATCATATAAGCATAATATGGCTAATAATATGAGTTAGATTGATAATAATAAGAGTAATGGGTATAGTAATTGTAGATCTATCGATCATTTAAGCATAATATGGCTCATAATATGAGTTAGATTGATAATAATAACAGTAATAAGTATAGTAATTGTCGTTCTATCGATAATATAACCATAATATGGCTAGTAATATGAGTTAGATTGATACTACTAAGAGTAGTGAGTATAGTAATTCTCGTTCTATCGATCATATAAGCATAATATGGCTAATAATATGAGTTAGATTGATAATAATAAGAGTAATAACTACAGTAATTGTCGTTCTATCGATCATATAAGCATAATAAGGCTAATAATATGAGTTAGATTGATAATAATAAGAGTAATAAGTATAGTAATTGTCGTTCTATCGATCATTTAAGCATAATATGGCTATTAATATGAGTTAGATTGATAATAATAACAGTAATAAGTATAGTAATTGTCGTTCTATCGATAATATAACCATAATATGGCTAATAATATGAGTTAGATTGATAATACTAAGAGTAGTGAGTATAGTAATTCTCGTTCTATCGATCATATAAGCATAATATGGCTAATAATATGAGTTAGAGTGATAATACTAAGAGTAGTGAGTATAGTAATTCTCATTCTATCGATCATTTAAGCATAATATGGCTAATAATATGAGTTAGATTGATAATAATAACAGTAATAAGTATAGTAATTGTCGTTCTATCGATAATATAACCATAATATGGCTAATAATATGAGTTAGATTGATAATACTAAGAGTAGTGAGTATAGTAATTCTCGTTCTATCGATCATATAAGCATAATATGGCTAATAATATGAGTTAGATTGATAGTAATAAGAGTAATAAGTATAGTAATTGTCGTTCTATCGATCATATAAGCATAATAAGGCTAATAATATGAGTTAGAGTGATAATACTAAGAGTAGTGAGTATAGTAATTCTCATTCTATCGATCATTTAAGCATAATATGGCTAATAATATGAGTTAGATTGATAATAATAACAGCAATATGTATAGTAATTGTCGTTCTATCGATCATTTAAGCATAATATGGGTAATAATATGAGTCAGATTGATAATAATAACAGTAATAAGTATAGTAATTGTCGTTCTATCGATAATATAAGCATAATATAGCTAATAATATGAGTTAGATTGATAATACTAAGAGTAGGGAGTATAGTAGTTCTCGTTCTATCGATCATATAAGCATAATATGGCTAATAATATGAGTTAGATTGATAATAATAAGAGTAATAAGTATAGTAATTGTCGTTCTATCGATCATATAAGCATAATATGGCTAATAATATGAGTTAGATTGATAATACTAAGAGTAGTGAGTATAGTAATTCTCGTTCTATCGATCATATAAGCATAATATGGCTAATAATATGAGTTAGATTGATAATAATAAGAGTAATGAGTATAGTAATTGTAGATCTATCGATCATTTAAGCATAATATGGCTAATAATATGAGTTAGATTGATAATAATAACAGTAATAAGTATAGTAATTGTCGTTCTATCGATCATTTAAGCATAATATGGGTAATAATATGAGTCAGATTGATAATAATAACAGTAATAAGTATAGTAATTGTCGTTCTATCGATAATATAAGCATAATATGGCTAATAATATGAGTTAGATTGATAATACTAAGAGTAGTGAGTATAGTAGTTCTCGTTCTATCGATCATATAAGCATAATATGGCTAATAATATGAGTTAGATTGATAATAATAAGAGTAATGAGTATAGTAATTGTCGTTCTCTCGATCATATAAGCATAATATGGCTAATAATATGAGTTAGAGTGATAATACTAAGAGTAGTGAGTATTGTAATTCTCATTCTATCGATCATTTAAGCATAATATGGCTAATAATATGAATTAGATTGATAATACTAAGAGTAGTGAGTATAGTAATTCTCGTTCTATCGATCATATAAGCATAATATGGCTAATAATATGAGTTAGATTGATAATAATAACAGTAATAAGTATAGTAATTGTCGTTCTATCGATAATATAACCATAATATGGCTAATAATATGAGTTAGATTGATAATACTAAGAGTAGTGAGTATAGTAATTCTCGTTCTATCGATCATATAAGCATAATATGGCTAATAAGATGAGTTAGATTGATAGTAATAAGAGTAATAAGTATAGTAATTGTCGTTCTATCGATCATATAAGCATAATAAGGCTAATAATATGAGTTACAGTGATAATACTAAGAGTAGTGAGTATAGTAATTCTCATTCTATCGATCATTTAAGCATAATATGGCTAATAATATGAGTTAGATTGATAATAATAACAGTAATAAGTATAGTAATTGTCGTTCTATCGATCATTTAAGCATAATATGGGTAATAATATGAGTCAGATTGATAATAATAACAGTAATAAGTCTAGTAATTGTCGTTCTATCGATAATATAAGCATAATATAGCTAATAATATGAGTTAGATTGATAATACTAAGAGTAGTGAGTATAGTAGTTCTCGTTCTATCGATCATATAAGCATAATATGGCTAATAATATGAGTTAGATTGATAATAATAAGAGTAATAAGTATAGTAATTGTCCTTCTATCGATCATATAAGCATAATATGGCTAATAATATGAATTAGATTGATAATACTAAGAGTAGTGAGTATAGTAATTCTCGTTCTATCGATCATATAAGCATAATATGGCTAATAATATGAGTTAGATTGATAATACTAAGAGTAGTGAGTATAGTAGTTCTCGTTCTATCGATCATATAAGCATAATATGGCTAATAATATGAGTTAGATTGATAATAATAAGAGTAATGGGTAGAGTAATTGTAGATCTATCGATCATTTAAGCATAATATGGCTAATAATATGAGTTAGATTGATAAAAATAACAGTAATAAGTATAGTAATTGTCGTTCTATCGATAATATAACCATAATATGGCTAGTAATATGAGTTAGATTGATAATACTAAGAGTAGTGCGTATAGTAATTCTCGTTCTATCGATCATATAAGCATAATATGGCTAATAATATGAGTTAGATTGATAATAATAAGAGTAATAACTACAGTAATTGTCGTTCTATCGATCATATAAGCATAATAAGGCTAATAATATGAGTTAGAGTGATAATACTGAGAGTAGTGAGTATAGTAATTCTCATTCTATCGATCATATAAGCATAATATGGCTAATAATATGAGTTAGATTGATAATAATAACAGTAATAAGTATAGTAACTGTCGTTCTTCGATAATATAAGCATAATATGGCTAATAATATGAGTTAGATTGATAATACTAAGAGTAGTGAGTATAGTAATTGTCGTTATATCGATCATATAAGCATAATATGGCTAATAATATGATATAGATTGATAATAATAAGAGTAATAAGTATAGTATTTGTCGTTCTATCGATCATGTAAGCATAATATGGCTAATAATACGAGTTAGATTGATAATAATAAGAGTAATAAGTATAGTAATTGTCGTTCTATCGATCATTTAAGCATAATATGGCTAATAATATGAGTTAGATTGATAATAATAACAGTAATAAGTATAGTAATTGTCGTTCTATCGATAATATAAGCATAATATGGCTAATAATATGAGTTAGATTGATAATACTAAGAGTAGTGAGTATAGTAATTCTCGTTCTATCCATCATATAAGCATAATATGGCTAATAATATGAGTTAGATTGATAATAATAAGAGTAATGAGTATAGTAATTGTAGTTCTATCGATCATATCGGCATAATATGGTTAATAATATGAGTTAGATTCATAATAATAAGAGTAATAAGTATAGTAATTGTCGTTCTATCGATCATATAAGCATAATATGGCTAATAATATGAGTTAGAGTGATAATACTAAGAGTAGTGAGTATTGTAATTCTCATTCTATCGATCATATAAGCATAATATGGCTAATAATATGAGTTAGATTGATAATAATAAGAGTAATGAGTATAGTAATTGTAGTTCTATCGATCATTTAAGCATAATATGGCTAATAATATGAGTTAGATTGATAATTATAACAGTAATAAGTATAGTAATTGTCGTTCTATCGATCATTTAAGCATAATATGGGTAATAATATGAGTCAGATTGATAATAATAACAGTAATAAGTATAGTAATTGTCGTTCTATCGATAATATAAGCATAATATGGCTAATAATATGAGTTAGATTGATAATACTAAGAGTAGTGAGTATAGTAATTCTCGTTCTATCGATCATATAAGCATAATGTGGCTAATAATATGAGTTAGATTGATAATAATAATAGTAATGAGTATAGTAATTGTAGATCTATCGATCATTTAAGCATAATATGGCTAATAATATGAGTTAGATTGATAATAATATCAGTAATAAGTATAGTAATTGTCGTTCTATCGATCATTTAAGCATAATATGGGTAATAATATGAGTCAGATTGATAATAATAACAGTAATAAGTATAGTAATTGTCGTTCTATCGATAATATAAGCATAATATGGCTAATAATATGAGTTAGATTGATAATACTAAGAGTAGTGAGTATAGTAGTTCTCGTTCTATCGATCATATAAGCATAATATGGCTAATAATATGAGTTAGATTGATAATAATAAGAGTAATGGGTATAGTAATTGTAGTTCTATCGATCATGTAAGCAAAATATGGCTAATAATATGAGTTAGATTGATAATAATAAGAGTAATAACTACAGTAATTGTCGTTCTATCGATCATATAAGCATAATAAGGCTAATAATATGAGTTAGAGTGATAATACTGAGAGTAGTGAGTATTGTAATTCTCATTCTATCGATCATATAAGCATAATATGGCTAATAATATGAGTTAGATTGATAATAATAAGAGTAATAAGTATAGTAATTGTCGTTCTATCGAACATATAAGCATAATATGGCTAATAATATGAGTTAGATTGATAATACTAAGAGTAGTGAGTATAGTAATTCTCGTTCTATCGATCATATAAGCATAATATGGCTAATAATATGAGTCAGATTGATACTAATAAGAGTAATGAGTATAGTAATTGTAGATCTATCGATCATTTAAACATAATATGGCTAATAATATGAGTTAGATTGATAATTATAACAGTAATAAGTATAGTAATTGTCGTTCTATCGATCATTTAAGCATAATATGGGTAATAATATGAGTCAGATTGATAATAATAACAGTAATAAGTATAGTAATTGTCGTTCTATCGATAATATAAGCATAATATGGCTAATAATATGAGTTAGATTGATAATACTAAGAGTAGTGAGTATAGTAATTCTCGTTCTATCGATCATATAAGCATAATGTGGCTAATAATATGAGTTAGATTGATAATAATAAGAGTAATGAGTATAGTAATTGTAGATCTATCGATCATTTAAGCATAATATGGCTAATAATATGAGTTAGATTGATAATAATATCAGTAATAAGTATAGTAATTGTCGTTCTATCGATCATTTAAGCATAATATGGGTAATAATATGAGTCAGATTGATAATAATAACAGTAATAAGTATAGTAATTGTCGTTCTATCGATAATATAAGCATAATATGGCTAATAATATGAGTTAGATTGATAATACTAAGAGTAGTGAGTATAGTAGTTCTCGTTCTATCGATCATATAAGCATAATATGGCTAATAATATGAGTTAGATTGATAATAATAAGAGTAATGGGTATAGTAATTGTAGATCTATCGATCATTTAAGCATAATATGGCTCATAATATGAGTTAGATTGATAATAATAACAGTAATAAGTATAGTAATTGTCGTTCTATCGATAATATAACCATAATATGGCTAGTAATATGAGTTAGATTGATACTACTAAGAGTAGTGAGTATAGTAATTCTCGTTCTATCGATCATATAAGCATAATATGGCTAATAATATGAGTTAGATTGATAATAATAAGAGTAATAACTACAGTAATTGTCGTTCTATCGATCATATAAGCATAATAAGGCTAATAATATGAGTTAGATTGATAATAATAAGAGTAATAAGTATAGTAATTGTCGTTCTATCGATCATTTAAGCATAATATGGCTATTAATATGAGTTAGATTGATAATAATAACAGTAATAAGTATAGTAATTGTCGTTCTATCGATAATATAACCATAATATGGCTAATAATATGAGTTAGATTGATAATACTAAGAGTAGTGAGTATAGTAATTCTCGTTCTATCGATCATATAAGCATAATATGGCTAATAATATGAGTTAGAGTGATAATACTAAGAGTAGTGAGTATAGTAATTCTCATTCTATCGATCATTTAAGCATAATATGGCTAATAATATGAGTTAGATTGATAATAATAACAGTAATAAGTATAGTAATTGTCGTTCTATCGATAATATAACCATAATATGGCTAATAATATGAGTTAGATTGATAATACTAAGAGTAGTGAGTATAGTAATTCTCGTTCTATCGATCATATAAGCATAATATGGCTAATAATATGAGTTAGATTGATAGTAATAAGAGTAATAAGTATAGTAATTGTCGTTCTATCGATCATATAAGCATAATAAGGCTAATAATATGAGTTAGAGTGATAATACTAAGAGTAGTGAGTATAGTAATTCTCATTCTATCGATCATTTAAGCATAATATGGCTAATAATATGAGTTAGATTGATAATAATAACAGCAATATGTATAGTAATTGTCGTTCTATCGATCATTTAAGCATAATATGGGTAATAATATGAGTCAGATTGATAATAATAACAGTAATAAGTATAGTAATTGTCGTTCTATCGATAATATAAGCATAATATAGCTAATAATATGAGTTAGATTGATAATACTAAGAGTAGGGAGTATAGTAGTTCTCGTTCTATCGATCATATAAGCATAATATGGCTAATAATATGAGTTAGATTGATAATAATAAGAGTAATAAGTATAGTAATTGTCGTTCTATCGATCATATAAGCATAATATGGCTAATAATATGAGTTAGATTGATAATACTAAGAGTAGTGAGTATAGTAATTCTCGTTCTATCGATCATATAAGCATAATATGGCTAATAATATGAGTTAGATTGATAATAATAAGAGTAATGAGTATAGTAATTGTAGATCTATCGATCATTTAAGCATAATATGGCTAATAATATGAGTTAGATTGATAATAATAACAGTAATAAGTATAGTAATTGTCGTTCTATCGATCATTTAAGCATAATATGGGTAATAATATGAGTCAGATTGATAATAATAACAGTAATAAGTATAGTAATTGTCGTTCTATCGATAATATAAGCATAATATGGCTAATAATATGAGTTAGATTGATAATACTAAGAGTAGTGAGTATAGTAGTTCTCGTTCTATCGATCATATAAGCATAATATGGCTAATAATATGAGTTAGATTGATAATAATAAGAGTAATGGGTATAGTAATTGTAGATCTATCGCTCATTTAAGCATAATATGGCTAATAATATGAGTTAGATTGATAATAATAACAGTAATAAGTATAGTAATTGTCGTTCTATCGATAATATAACCATAATATGGCTAGTAATATGAGTTAGATTGATAATACTAAGAGTAGTGAGTATAGTAATTCTCGTTCTATCGATCATATAAGCATAATATGGCTAATAATATGAGTTAGATTGATAATAATAAGAGTAATAACTACAGTAATTGTCGTTCTATCGATCATATAAGCATAATAAGGCTAATAATATGAGTTAGAGTGATAATACTGAGAGTAGTGAGTATAGTAATTCTCATTCTATCGATCATATAAGCATAATATGGCTAATAATATGAGTTAGATTGATAATAATAACAGTAATAAGTATAGTAACTGTCGTTCTTCGATAATATAAGCATAATATGGCTAATAATATGAGTTAGATTGATAATACTAAGAGTAGTGAGTATAGTAATTGTCGTTCTATCGATCATATAAGCATAATATGGCTAATAATATGAGTTAGATTGATAATACTAAGAGTAGTGAGTATAGTAGTTCTCGTTCTATCGATCATATAAGCATAATATGGCTAATAATATTAGTTAGATTGATAATAATAAGAGTAATGGGTATAGTAATTGTAGATCTATCGATCATTTAAGCATAATATGGCTAATAATATGAGTTAGATTGATAATAATAACAGTAATAAGTATAGTAATTGTCGTTCTATCGATAATATAACCATAATATGGCTAGTAATATGAGTTAGATTGATAATACTAAGAGTAGTGAGTATAGTAATTCTCGTTCTATCGATCATATAAGCATAATATGGCTAATAATATGAGTTAGATTGATAATAATAAGAGTAATAACTACAGTAATTGTCGTTCTATCGATCATATAAGCATAATAAGGCTAATAATATGAGTTAGAGTGATAATACTGAGAGTAGTGAGTATAGTAATTCTCATTCTATCGATCATATAAGCATAATATGGCTAATAATATGAGTTAGATTGATAATAATAACAGTAATAAGTATAGTAACTGTCGTTCTTCGATAATATAAGCATAATATGGCTAATAATATGAGTTAGATTGATAATACTAAGAGTAGTGAGTATAGTAATTCTCGTTCTATCGATCATATAAGCATAATATGGCTAATAATATGAGTTAGATTGATAGTAATAAGAGTAATAACTACAGTAATTGTCGTTCTATCGATCATATAAGCATAATAAGGCTAATAATATGAGTTAGATTGATAATAATAAGAGTAATAAGTATAGTAATTGTCGTTCTCTCGATCATATAAGCATAATATGGCTAATAATATGAGTTAGAGTGATAATACTAAGAGTAGTGAGTATTGTAATTCTCATTCTATCGATCATTTAAGCATAATATGGCTAATAATATGAGTTAGAGTGATAATACTAAGAGTAGTGAGTATAGTAATTCTCATTCTATCGATCATTTAAGCATAATATGGCTAATAATATGAGTTAGATTGATAATAATAACAGTAATAAGTATAGTAATTGTCGTTCTATCGATAATATAAGTATAATATGGCTAATAATATGAGTTAGATTGATAATACTAAGAGTAGTGAGTATAGTAATTCTCGTTCTATCGATCATATAAGCATAATATGGCTAATAATATGAGTTAGATTGATAATAATAAGAGTAATAACTACAGTAATTGTCGTTCTATCGATCATATAAGCATAATAAGGCTAATAATATGAGTTAGATTGATAATAATAACAGTAATAAGTATAGTAATTGTCGTTCTATCGATAATATAAGCATAATATGGCTAATAATATGAGTTAGATTGATAATACTAAGAGTAGTGAGTATAGTAGTTCTCGTTCTATCGATCATATAAGCATAATATGGCTAATAATATGAGTTAGAGTGATAATACTAAGAGTAGTGAGTATAGTAATTCTCATTCTATCGATCATTTAAGCATAATATGGCTAATAATATGAGTTAGATTGATAATAATAACAGTAATAAGTATAGTAATTGTCGTTCTATCGATAATATAACCATAATATGGCTAATAATATGAGTTAGATTGATAATACTAAGAGTAGTGAGTATAGTAATTCTCGTTCTATCGATCATATAAGCATAATATGGCTAATAATATGAGTTAGATTGATAGTAATAAGAGTAATAAGTATAGTAATTGTCGTTCTATCGATCATATAAGCATAATAAGGCTAATAATATGAGTTAGAGTGATAATACTAAGAGTAGTGAGTATAGTAATTCTCATTCTATCGATCATTTAAGCATAATATGGCTAATAATATGAGTTAGATTGATAATAATAACAGCAATATGTATAGTAATTGTCGTTCTATCGATCATTTAAGCATAATATGGGTAATAATATGAGTCAGATTGATAATAATAACAGTAATAAGTATAGTAATTGTCGTTCTATCGATAATATAAGCATAATATAGCTAATAATATGAGTTAGATTGATAATACTAAGAGTAGGGAGTATAGTAGTTCTCGTTCTATCGATCATATAAGCATAATATGGCTAATAATATGAGTTAGATTGATAATAATAAGAGTAATAAGTATAGTAATTGTCGTTCTATCGATCATATAAGCATAATATGGCTAATAATATGAGTTAGATTGATAATACTAAGAGTAGTGAGTATAGTAATTCTCGTTCTATCGATCATATAAGCATAATATGGCTAATAATATGAGTTAGATTGATAATAATAAGAGTAATGAGTATAGTAATTGTAGATCTATCGATCATTTAAGCATAATATGGCTAATAATATGAGTTAGATTGATAATAATAACAGTAATAAGTATAGTAATTGTCGTTCTATCGATCATTTAAGCATAATATGGGTAATAATATGAGTCAGATTGATAATAATAACAGTAATAAGTATAGTAATTGTCGTTCTATCGATAATATAAGCATAATATGGCTAATAATATGAGTTAGATTGATAATACTAAGAGTAGTGAGTATAGTAGTTCTCGTTCTATCGATCATATAAGCATAATATGGCTAATAATATGAGTTAGATTGATAATAATAAGAGTAATGAGTATAGTAATTGTCGTTCTCTCGATCATATAAGCATAATATGGCTAATAATATGAGTTAGAGTGATAATACTAAGAGTAGTGAGTATTGTAATTCTCATTCTATCGATCATTTAAGCATAATATGGCTAATAATATGAATTAGATTGATAATACTAAGAGTAGTGAGTATAGTAATTCTCGTTCTATCGATCATATAAGCATAATATGGCTAATAATATGAGTTAGATTGATAATAATAACAGTAATAAGTATAGTAATTGTCGTTCTATCGATAATATAACCATAATATGGCTAATAATATGAGTTAGATTGATAATACTAAGAGTAGTGAGTATAGTAATTCTCGTTCTATCGATCATATAAGCATAATATGGCTAATAAGATGAGTTAGATTGATAGTAATAAGAGTAATAAGTATAGTAATTGTCGTTCTATCGATCATATAAGCATAATAAGGCTAATAATATGAGTTACAGTGATAATACTAAGAGTAGTGAGTATAGTAATTCTCATTCTATCGATCATTTAAGCATAATATGGCTAATAATATGAGTTAGATTGATAATAATAACAGTAATAAGTATAGTAATTGTCGTTCTATCGATCATTTAAGCATAATATGGGTAATAATATGAGTCAGATTGATAATAATAACAGTAATAAGTCTAGTAATTGTCGTTCTATCGATAATATAAGCATAATATAGCTAATAATATGAGTTAGATTGATAATACTAAGAGTAGTGAGTATAGTAGTTCTCGTTCTATCGATCATATAAGCATAATATGGCTAATAATATGAGTTAGATTGATAATAATAAGAGTAATAAGTATAGTAATTGTCCTTCTATCGATCATATAAGCATAATATGGCTAATAATATGAATTAGATTGATAATACTAAGAGTAGTGAGTATAGTAATTCTCGTTCTATCGATCATATAAGCATAATATGGCTAATAATATGAGTTAGATTGATAATACTAAGAGTAGTGAGTATAGTAGTTCTCGTTCTATCGATCATATAAGCATAATATGGCTAATAATATGAGTTAGATTGATAATAATAAGAGTAATGGGTAGAGTAATTGTAGATCTATCGATCATTTAAGCATAATATGGCTAATAATATGAGTTAGATTGATAAAAATAACAGTAATAAGTATAGTAATTGTCGTTCTATCGATAATATAACCATAATATGGCTAGTAATATGAGTTAGATTGATAATACTAAGAGTAGTGCGTATAGTAATTCTCGTTCTATCGATCATATAAGCATAATATGGCTAATAATATGAGTTAGATTGATAATAATAAGAGTAATAACTACAGTAATTGTCGTTCTATCGATCATATAAGCATAATAAGGCTAATAATATGAGTTAGAGTGATAATACTGAGAGTAGTGAGTATAGTAATTCTCATTCTATCGATCATATAAGCATAATATGGCTAATAATATGAGTTAGATTGATAATAATAACAGTAATAAGTATAGTAACTGTCGTTCTTCGATAATATAAGCATAATATGGCTAATAATATGAGTTAGATTGATAATACTAAGAGTAGTGAGTATAGTAATTGTCGTTATATCGATCATATAAGCATAATATGGCTAATAATATGATATAGATTGATAATAATAAGAGTAATAAGTATAGTATTTGTCGTTCTATCGATCATGTAAGCATAATATGGCTAATAATACGAGTTAGATTGATAATAATAAGAGTAATAAGTATAGTAATTGTCGTTCTATCGATCATTTAAGCATAATATGGCTAATAATATGAGTTAGATTGATAATAATAACAGTAATAAGTATAGTAATTGTCGTTCTATCGATAATATAAGCATAATATGGCTAATAATATGAGTTAGATTGATAATACTAAGAGTAGTGAGTATAGTAATTCTCGTTCTATCCATCATATAAGCATAATATGGCTAATAATATGAGTTAGATTGATAATAATAAGAGTAATGAGTATAGTAATTGTAGTTCTATCGATCATATCGGCATAATATGGTTAATAATATGAGTTAGATTCATAATAATAAGAGTAATAAGTATAGTAATTGTCGTTCTATCGATCATATAAGCATAATATGGCTAATAATATGAGTTAGAGTGATAATACTAAGAGTAGTGAGTATTGTAATTCTCATTCTATCGATCATATAAGCATAATATGGCTAATAATATGAGTTAGATTGATAATAATAAGAGTAATGAGTATAGTAATTGTAGTTCTATCGATCATTTAAGCATAATATGGCTAATAATATGAGTTAGATTGATAATTATAACAGTAATAAGTATAGTAATTGTCGTTCTATCGATCATTTAAGCATAATATGGGTAATAATATGAGTCAGATTGATAATAATAACAGTAATAAGTATAGTAATTGTCGTTCTATCGATAATATAAGCATAATATGGCTAATAATATGAGTTAGATTGATAATACTAAGAGTAGTGAGTATAGTAATTCTCGTTCTATCGATCATATAAGCATAATGTGGCTAATAATATGAGTTAGATTGATAATAATAATAGTAATGAGTATAGTAATTGTAGATCTATCGATCATTTAAGCATAATATGGCTAATAATATGAGTTAGATTGATAATAATATCAGTAATAAGTATAGTAATTGTCGTTCTATCGATCATTTAAGCATAATATGGGTAATAATATGAGTCAGATTGATAATAATAACAGTAATAAGTATAGTAATTGTCGTTCTATCGATAATATAAGCATAATATGGCTAATAATATGAGTTAGATTGATAATACTAAGAGTAGTGAGTATAGTAGTTCTCGTTCTATCGATCATATAAGCATAATATGGCTAATAATATGAGTTAGATTGATAATAATAAGAGTAATGGGTATAGTAATTGTAGTTCTATCGATCATGTAAGCAAAATATGGCTAATAATATGAGTTAGATTGATAATAATAAGAGTAATAACTACAGTAATTGTCGTTCTATCGATCATATAAGCATAATAAGGCTAATAATATGAGTTAGAGTGATAATACTGAGAGTAGTGAGTATTGTAATTCTCATTCTATCGATCATATAAGCATAATATGGCTAATAATATGAGTTAGATTGATAATAATAAGAGTAATAAGTATAGTAATTGTCGTTCTATCGAACATATAAGCATAATATGGCTAATAATATGAGTTAGATTGATAATACTAAGAGTAGTGAGTATAGTAATTCTCGTTCTATCGATCATATAAGCATAATATGGCTAATAATATGAGTCAGATTGATACTAATAAGAGTAATGAGTATAGTAATTGTAGATCTATCGATCATTTAAACATAATATGGCTAATAATATGAGTTAGATTGATAATTATAACAGTAATAAGTATAGTAATTGTCGTTCTATCGATCATTTAAGCATAATATGGGTAATAATATGAGTCAGATTGATAATAATAACAGTAATAAGTATAGTAATTGTCGTTCTATCGATAATATAAGCATAATATGGCTAATAATATGAGTTAGATTGATAATACTAAGAGTAGTGAGTATAGTAATTCTCGTTCTATCGATCATATAAGCATAATGTGGCTAATAATATGAGTTAGATTGATAATAATAAGAGTAATGAGTATAGTAATTGTAGATCTATCGATCATTTAAGCATAATATGGCTAATAATATGAGTTAGATTGATAATAATATCAGTAATAAGTATAGTAATTGTCGTTCTATCGATCATTTAAGCATAATATGGGTAATAATATGAGTCAGATTGATAATAATAACAGTAATAAGTATAGTAATTGTCGTTCTATCGATAATATAAGCATAATATGGCTAATAATATGAGTTAGATTGATAATACTAAGAGTAGTGAGTATAGTAGTTCTCGTTCTATCGATCATATAAGCATAATATGGCTAATAATATGAGTTAGATTGATAATAATAAGAGTAATGGGTATAGTAATTGTAGATCTATCGATCATTTAAGCATAATATGGCTCATAATATGAGTTAGATTGATAATAATAACAGTAATAAGTATAGTAATTGTCGTTCTATCGATAATATAACCATAATATGGCTAGTAATATGAGTTAGATTGATACTACTAAGAGTAGTGAGTATAGTAATTCTCGTTCTATCGATCATATAAGCATAATATGGCTAATAATATGAGTTAGATTGATAATAATAAGAGTAATAACTACAGTAATTGTCGTTCTATCGATCATATAAGCATAATAAGGCTAATAATATGAGTTAGATTGATAATAATAAGAGTAATAAGTATAGTAATTGTCGTTCTATCGATCATTTAAGCATAATATGGCTATTAATATGAGTTAGATTGATAATAATAACAGTAATAAGTATAGTAATTGTCGTTCTATCGATAATATAACCATAATATGGCTAATAATATGAGTTAGATTGATAATACTAAGAGTAGTGAGTATAGTAATTCTCGTTCTATCGATCATATAAGCATAATATGGCTAATAATATGAGTTAGAGTGATAATACTAAGAGTAGTGAGTATAGTAATTCTCATTCTATCGATCATTTAAGCATAATATGGCTAATAATATGAGTTAGATTGATAATAATAACAGTAATAAGTATAGTAATTGTCGTTCTATCGATAATATAACCATAATATGGCTAATAATATGAGTTAGATTGATAATACTAAGAGTAGTGAGTATAGTAATTCTCGTTCTATCGATCATATAAGCATAATATGGCTAATAATATGAGTTAGATTGATAGTAATAAGAGTAATAAGTATAGTAATTGTCGTTCTATCGATCATATAAGCATAATAAGGCTAATAATATGAGTTAGAGTGATAATACTAAGAGTAGTGAGTATAGTAATTCTCATTCTATCGATCATTTAAGCATAATATGGCTAATAATATGAGTTAGATTGATAATAATAACAGCAATATGTATAGTAATTGTCGTTCTATCGATCATTTAAGCATAATATGGGTAATAATATGAGTCAGATTGATAATAATAACAGTAATAAGTATAGTAATTGTCGTTCTATCGATAATATAAGCATAATATAGCTAATAATATGAGTTAGATTGATAATACTAAGAGTAGGGAGTATAGTAGTTCTCGTTCTATCGATCATATAAGCATAATATGGCTAATAATATGAGTTAGATTGATAATAATAAGAGTAATAAGTATAGTAATTGTCGTTCTATCGATCATATAAGCATAATATGGCTAATAATATGAGTTAGATTGATAATACTAAGAGTAGTGAGTATAGTAATTCTCGTTCTATCGATCATATAAGCATAATATGGCTAATAATATGAGTTAGATTGATAATAATAAGAGTAATGAGTATAGTAATTGTAGATCTATCGATCATTTAAGCATAATATGGCTAATAATATGAGTTAGATTGATAATAATAACAGTAATAAGTATAGTAATTGTCGTTCTATCGATCATTTAAGCATAATATGGGTAATAATATGAGTCAAATTGATAATAATAACAGTAATAAGTATAGTAATTGTCGTTCTATCGATAATATAAGCATAATATGGCTAATAATATGAGTTAGATTGATAATACTAAGAGTAGTGAGTATAGTAGTTCTCGTTCTATCGATCATATAAGCATAATATGGCTAATAATATGAGTTAGATTGATAATAATAAGAGTAATGGGTATAGTAATTGTAGATCTATCGCTCATTTAAGCATAATATGGCTAATAATATGAGTTAGATTGATAATAATAACAGTAATAAGTATAGTAATTGTCGTTCTATCGATAATATAACCATAATATGGCTAGTAATATGAGTTAGATTGATAATACTAAGAGTAGTGAGTATAGTAATTCTCGTTCTATCGATCATATAAGCATAATATGGCTAATAATATGAGTTAGATTGATAATAATAAGAGTAATAACTACAGTAATTGTCGTTCTATCGATCATATAAGCATAATAAGGCTAATAATATGAGTTAGAGTGATAATACTGAGAGTAGTGAGTATAGTAATTCTCATTCTATCGATCATATAAGCATAATATGGCTAATAATATGAGTTAGATTGATAATAATAACAGTAATAAGTATAGTAACTGTCGTTCTTCGATAATATAAGCATAATATGGCTAATAATATGAGTTAGATTGATAATACTAAGAGTAGTGAGTATAGTAATTGTCGTTCTATCGATCATATAAGCATAATATGGCTAATAATATGAGTTAGATTGATAATACTAAGAGTAGTGAGTATAGTAGTTCTCGTTCTATCGATCATATAAGCATAATATGGCTAATAATATTAGTTAGATTGATAATAATAAGAGTAATGGGTATAGTAATTGTAGATCTATCGATCATTTAAGCATAATATGGCTAATAATATGAGTTAGATTGATAATAATAACAGTAATAAGTATAGTAATTGTCGTTCTATCGATAATATAACCATAATATGGCTAGTAATATGAGTTAGATTGATAATACTAAGAGTAGTGAGTATAGTAATTCTCGTTCTATCGATCATATAAGCATAATATGGCTAATAATATGAGTTAGATTGATAATAATAAGAGTAATAACTACAGTAATTGTCGTTCTATCGATCATATAAGCATAATAAGGCTAATAATATGAGTTAGAGTGATAATACTGAGAGTAGTGAGTATAGTAATTCTCATTCTATCGATCATATAAGCATAATATGGCTAATAATATGAGTTAGATTGATAATAATAACAGTAATAAGTATAGTAACTGTCGTTCTTCGATAATATAAGCATAATATGGCTAATAATATGAGTTAGATTGATAATACTAAGAGTAGTGAGTATAGTAATTCTCGTTCTATCGATCATATAAGCATAATATGGCTAATAATATGAGTTAGATTGATAGTAATAAGAGTAATAACTACAGTAATTGTCGTTCTATCGATCATATAAGCATAATAAGGCTAATAATATGAGTTAGAGTGATAATACTGAGAGTAGTGAGTATAGTAATTCTCATTCTATCGATCATATAAGCATAATATGGCTAATAATATGAGTTAGATTGATAATAATAACAGTAATAAGTATAGTAACTGTCGTTCTTCGATAATATAAGCATAATATGGCTAATAATATGAGTTAGATTGATAATACTAAGAGTAGTGAGTATAGTAATTGTCGTTCTATCGATCATATAAGCATAATATGGCTAATAATATGAGTTAGATTGATAATACTAAGAGTAGTGAGTATAGTAGTTCTCGTTCTATCGATCATATAAGCATAATATGGCTAATAATATTAGTTAGATTGATAATAATAAGAGTAATGAGTATAGTAATTGTAGATCTATCGATCATTTAAGCATAATATGGCTAATAATATGAGTTAGATTGATAATAATAACAGTAATAAGTATAGTAATTGTCGTTCTATCGATCATTTAAGCATAATATGGGTAATAATATGAGTCAGATTGATAATAATAACAGTAATAAGTATAGTAATTGTCGTTCTATCGATAATATAAGCATAATATGGCTAATAATATGAGTTAGATTGATAATACTAAGAGTAGTGAGTATAGTAGTTCTCGTTCTATCGATCATATAAGCATAATATGGCTAATAATATTAGTTAGATTGATAATAATAAGAGTAATGGGTATAGTAATTGTAGATCTATCGATCATTTAAGCATAATATGGCTAATAATATGAGTTAGATTGATAATAATAAGAGTAATGAGTATAGTAATTGTAGATCTATCGATCATTTAAGCATAATATGGCTAATAATATGAGTTAGATTGATAATAATAACAGTAATAAGTATAGTAATTGTCGTTCTATCGATCATTTAAGCATAATATGGGTAATAATATGAGTCAGATTGATAATAATAACAGTAATAAGTATAGTAATTGTCGTTCTATCGATAATATAAGCATAATATGGCTAATAATATGAGTTAGATTGATAATACTAAGAGTAGTGAGTATAGTAGTTCTCGTTCTATCGATCATATAAGCATAATATGGCTAATAATATGAGTTAGATTGATAATAATAAGAGTAATGGGTATAGTAATTGTAGATCTATCGCTCATTTAAGCATAATATGGCTAATAATATGAGTTAGATTGATAATAATAACAGTAATAAGTATAGTAATTGTCGTTCTATCGATAATATAACCATAATATGGCTAGTAATATGAGTTAGATTGATAATACTAAGAGTAGTGAGTATAGTAATTCTCGTTCTATCGATCATATAAGCATAATATGGCTAATAATATGAGTTAGATTGATAATAATAAGAGTAATAACTACAGTAATTGTCGTTCTATCGATCATATAAGCATAATAAGGCTAATAATATGAGTTAGAGTGATAATACTGAGAGTAGTGAGTATAGTAATTCTCATTCTATCGATCATATAAGCATAATATGGCTAATAATATGAGTTAGATTGATAATAATAACAGTAATAAGTATAGTAACTGTCGTTCTTCGATAATATAAGCATAATATGGCTAATAATATGAGTTAGATTGATAATACTAAGAGTAGTGAGTATAGTAATTGTCGTTCTATCGATCATATAAGCATAATATGGCTAATAATATGAGTTAGATTGATAATACTAAGAGTAGTGAGTATAGTAGTTCTCGTTCTATCGATCATATAAGCATAATATGGCTAATAATATTAGTTAGATTGATAATAATAAGAGTAATGGGTATAGTAATTGTAGATCTATCGATCATTTAAGCATAATATGGCTAATAATATGAGTTAGATTGATAATAATAACAGTAATAAGTATAGTAATTGTCGTTCTATCGATAATATAACCATAATATGGCTAGTAATATGAGTTAGATTGATAATACTAAGAGTAGTGAGTATAGTAATTCTCGTTCTATCGATCATATAAGCATAATATGGCTAATAATATGAGTTAGATTGATAATAATAAGAGTAATAACTACAGTAATTGTCGTTCTATCGATCATATAAGCATAATAAGGCTAATAATATGAGTTAGAGTGATAATACTGAGAGTAGTGAGTATAGTAATTCTCATTCTATCGATCATATAAGCATAATATGGCTAATAATATGAGTTAGATTGATAATAATAACAGTAATAAGTATAGTAACTGTCGTTCTTCGATAATATAAGCATAATATGGCTAATAATATGAGTTAGATTGATAATACTAAGAGTAGTGAGTATAGTAATTCTCGTTCTATCGATCATATAAGCATAATATGGCTAATAATATGAGTTAGATTGATAGTAATAAGAGTAATAACTACAGTAATTGTCGTTCTATCGATCATATAAGCATAATAAGGCTAATAATATGAGTTAGATTGATAATAATAAGAGTAATAAGTATAGTAATTGTCGTTCTCTCGATCATATAAGCATAATATGGCTAATAATATGAGTTAGAGTGATAATACTAAGAGTAGTGAGTATTGTAATTCTCATTCTATCGATCATTTAAGCATAATATGGCTAATAATATGAGTTAGAGTGATAATACTAAGAGTAGTGAGTATAGTAATTCTCATTCTATCGATCATTTAAGCATAATATGGCTAATAATATGAGTTAGATTGATAATAATAACAGTAATAAGTATAGTAATTGTCGTTCTATCGATAATATAAGTATAATATGGCTAATAATATGAGTTAGATTGATAATACTAAGAGTAGTGAGTATAGTAATTCTCGTTCTATCGATCATATAAGCATAATATGGCTAATAATATGAGTTAGATTGATAATAATAAGAGTAATAACTACAGTAATTGTCGTTCTATCGATCATATAAGCATAATAAGGCTAATAATATGAGTTAGATTGATAATAATAAGAGTAATAAGTATAGTAATTGTCGTTCTCTCGATCATATAAGCATAATATGGCTAATAATATGAGTTAGAGTGATAATAATAAGAGTAGTGAGTATTGTAATTCTCATTCTATCGATCATTTAAGCATAATATGGCTAATAATATGAGTTAGATTGATAATAATAACAGTAATAAGTATAGTAATTGTCGTTCTATCGATAATATAACCATAATATGGCTAATAATATGAGTTAGATTGATAATACTAAGAGTAGTGAGTATAGTAATTCTCGTTCTATCGATCATATAAGCATAATATGGCTAATAATATGAGTTAGATTGATAGTAATAAGAGTAATAACTACAGTAATTGTCGTTCTATCGATCATATAAGCATAATAAGGCTAATAATATGAGTTAGATTGATAATAATAAGAGTAATAAGTATAGTAATTGTCGTTCTCTCGATCATATAAGCATAATATGGCTAATAATATGAGTTAGAGTGATAATACTAAGAGTAGTGAGTATTGTAATTCTCATTCTATCGATCATTTAAGCATAATATGGCTATTAATATGAGTTAGATTGATAAAAATAACAGTAATAAGTATAGTAATTGTCGTTCTATCGATAATATAACCATAATATGGCTAGTAATATGAGTTAGATTGATAATACTAAGAGTAGTGCGTATAGTAATTCTCGTTCTATCGATCATATAAGCATAATATGGCTAATAATATGAGTTAGATTGATAATAATAAGAGTAATAACTACAGTAATTGTCGTTCTATCGATCATATAAGCATAATAAGGCTAATAATATGAGTTAGAGTGATAATACTGAGAGTAGTGAGTATAGTAATTCTCATTCTATCGATCATATAAGCATAATATGGCTAATAATATGAGTTAGATTGATAATAATAACAGTAATAAGTATAGTAACTGTCGTTCTTCGATAATATAAGCATAATATGGCTAATAATATGAGTTAGATTGATAATACTAAGAGTAGTGAGTATAGTAATTGTCGTTATATCGATCATATAAGCATAATATGGCTAATAATATGATATAGATTGATAATAATAAGAGTAATAAGTATAGTATTTGTCGTTCTATCGATCATGTAAGCATAATATGGCTAATAATACGAGTTAGATTGATAATAATAAGAGTAATAAGTATAGTAATTGTCGTTCTATCGAACATATAAGCATAATATGGCTAATAATATGAGTTAGATTGATAATACTAAGAGTAGTGAGTATAGTAATTCTCGTTCTATCGATCATATAAGCATAATATGGCTAATAATATGAGTCAGATTGATACTAATAAGAGTAATGAGTATAGTAATTGTAGATCTATCGATCATTTAAGCATAATATGGCTAATAATATGAGTTAGATTGATAATAATATCAGTAATAAGTATAGTAATTGTCGTTCTATCGATCATTTAAGCATAATATGGGTAATAATATGAGTCAGATTGATAATAATAACAGTAATAAGTATAGTAATTGTCGTTCTATCGATAATATAAGCATAATATGGCTAATAATATGAGTTAGATTGATAATACTAAGAGTAGTGAGTATAGTAGTTCTCGTTCTATCGATCATATAAGCATAATATGGCTAATAATATGAGTTAGATTGATAATAATAAGAGTAATGGGTATAGTAATTGTAGATCTATCGATCATTTAAGCATAATATGGCTCATAATATGAGTTAGATTGATAATAATAACAGTAATAAGTATAGTAATTGTCGTTCTATCGATAATATAACCATAATATGGCTAGTAATATGAGTTAGATTGATACTACTAAGAGTAGTGAGTATAGTAATTCTCGTTCTATCGATCATATAAGCATAATATGGCTAATAATATGAGTTAGATTGATAATAATAAGAGTAATAACTACAGTAATTGTCGTTCTATCGATCATATAAGCATAATAAGGCTAATAATATGAGTTAGATTGATAATAATAAGAGTAATAAGTATAGTAATTGTCGTTCTATCGATCATTTAAGCATAATATGGCTATTAATATGAGTTAGATTGATAATAATAACAGTAATAAGTATAGTAATTGTCGTTCTATCGATAATATAACCATAATATGGCTAATAATATGAGTTAGATTGATAATACTAAGAGTAGTGAGTATAGTAATTCTCGTTCTATCGATCATATAAGCATAATATGGCTAATAATATGAGTTAGAGTGATAATACTAAGAGTAGTGAGTATAGTAATTCTCATTCTATCGATCATTTAAGCATAATATGGCTAATAATATGAGTTAGATTGATAATAATAACAGTAATAAGTATAGTAATTGTCGTTCTATCGATAATATAACCATAATATGGCTAATAATATGAGTTAGATTGATAATACTAAGAGTAGTGAGTATAGTAATTCTCGTTCTATCGATCATATAAGCATAATATGGCTAATAATATGAGTTAGATTGATAGTAATAAGAGTAATAAGTATAGTAATTGTCGTTCTATCGATCATATAAGCATAATAAGGCTAATAATATGAGTTAGAGTGATAATACTAAGAGTAGTGAGTATAGTAATTCTCATTCTATCGATCATTTAAGCATAATATGGCTAATAATATGAGTTAGATTGATAATAATAACAGCAATATGTATAGTAATTGTCGTTCTATCGATCATTTAAGCATAATATGGGTAATAATATGAGTCAGATTGATAATAATAACAGTAATAAGTATAGTAATTGTCGTTCTATCGATAATATAAGCATAATATAGCTAATAATATGAGTTAGATTGATAATACTAAGAGTAGGGAGTATAGTAGTTCTCGTTCTATCGATCATATAAGCATAATATGGCTAATAATATGAGTTAGATTGATAATAATAAGAGTAATAAGTATAGTAATTGTCGTTCTATCGATCATATAAGCATAATATGGCTAATAATATGAGTTAGATTGATAATACTAAGAGTAGTGAGTATAGTAATTCTCGTTCTATCGATCATATAAGCATAATATGGCTAATAATATGAGTTAGATTGATAATAATAAGAGTAATGAGTATAGTAATTGTAGATCTATCGATCATTTAAGCATAATATGGCTAATAATATGAGTTAGATTGATAATAATAACAGTAATAAGTATAGTAATTGTCGTTCTATCGATCATTTAAGCATAATATGGGTAATAATATGAGTCAGATTGATAATAATAACAGTAATAAGTATAGTAATTGTCGTTCTATCGATAATATAAGCATAATATGGCTAATAATATGAGTTAGATTGATAATACTAAGAGTAGTGAGTATAGTAGTTCTCGTTCTATCGATCATATAAGCATAATATGGCTAATAATATGAGTTAGATTGATAATAATAAGAGTAATGGGTATAGTAATTGTAGATCTATCGCTCATTTAAGCATAATATGGCTAATAATATGAGTTAGATTGATAATAATAACAGTAATAAGTATAGTAATTGTCGTTCTATCGATAATATAACCATAATATGGCTAGTAATATGAGTTAGATTGATAATACTAAGAGTAGTGAGTATAGTAATTCTCGTTCTATCGATCATATAAGCATAATATGGCTAATAATATGAGTTAGATTGATAATAATAAGAGTAATAACTACAGTAATTGTCGTTCTATCGATCATATAAGCATAATAAGGCTAATAATATGAGTTAGAGTGATAATACTGAGAGTAGTGAGTATAGTAATTCTCATTCTATCGATCATATAAGCATAATATGGCTAATAATATGAGTTAGATTGATAATAATAACAGTAATAAGTATAGTAACTGTCGTTCTTCGATAATATAAGCATAATATGGCTAATAATATGAGTTAGATTGATAATACTAAGAGTAGTGAGTATAGTAATTGTCGTTCTATCGATCATATAAGCATAATATGGCTAATAATATGAGTTAGATTGATAATACTAAGAGTAGTGAGTATAGTAGTTCTCGTTCTATCGATCATATAAGCATAATATGGCTAATAATATTAGTTAGATTGATAATAATAAGAGTAATGGGTATAGTAATTGTAGATCTATCGATCATTTAAGCATAATATGGCTAATAATATGAGTTAGATTGATAATAATAACAGTAATAAGTATAGTAATTGTCGTTCTATCGATAATATAACCATAATATGGCTAGTAATATGAGTTAGATTGATAATACTAAGAGTAGTGAGTATAGTAATTCTCGTTCTATCGATCATATAAGCATAATATGGCTAATAATATGAGTTAGATTGATAATAATAAGAGTAATAACTACAGTAATTGTCGTTCTATCGATCATATAAGCATAATAAGGCTAATAATATGAGTTAGAGTGATAATACTGAGAGTAGTGAGTATAGTAATTCTCATTCTATCGATCATATAAGCATAATATGGCTAATAATATGAGTTAGATTGATAATAATAACAGTAATAAGTATAGTAACTGTCGTTCTTCGATAATATAAGCATAATATGGCTAATAATATGAGTTAGATTGATAATACTAAGAGTAGTGAGTATAGTATTTGTCGTTCTATCGATCATATAAGCATAATATGGCTAATAATATGATATAGATTGAAAATAATAAGAGTAATAAGTATAGTATTTGTCGTTCTATCGATCATGTAAGCATAATATGGCTAATAATACGAGTTAGATTGATAATAATAAGAGTAATAAGTATAGTAATTGTCGTTCTATCGATCATTTAAGCATAATATGGCTAATAATATGAGTTAGATTGATAATAATAACAGTAATAAGTATAGTAATTGTCGTTCTATCGATAATATAACCATAATATGGCTAATAATATGAGTTAGATTGATAATACTAAGAGTAGTGAGTATAGTAATTCTCGTTCTATCGATCATATAAGCATAATATGGCTAATAATATGAGTTAGATTGATAGTAATAAGAGTAATAACTACAGTAATTGTCGTTCTATCGATCATATAAGCATAATAAGGCTAATAATATGAGTTAGATTGATAATAATAAGAGTAATAAGTATAGTAATTGTCGTTCTCTCGATCATATAAGCATAATATGGCTAATAATATGAGTTAGAGTGATAATACTAAGAGTAGTGAGTATTGTAATTCTCATTCTATCGATCATTTAAGCATAATATGGCTAATAATATGAGTTAGAGTGATAATACTAAGAGTAGTGAGTATAGTAATTCTCATTCTATCGATCATTTAAGCATAATATGGCTAATAATATGAGTTAGATTGATAATAATAACAGTAATAAGTATAGTAATTGTCGTTCTATCGATAATATAAGTATAATATGGCTAATAATATGAGTTAGATTGATAATACTAAGAGTAGTGAGTATAGTAATTCTCGTTCTATCGATCATATAAGCATAATATGGCTAATAATATGAGTTAGATTGATAATAATAAGAGTAATAACTACAGTAATTGTCGTTCTATCGATCATATAAGCATAATAAGGCTAATAATATGAGTTAGATTGATAATAATAAGAGTAATAAGTATAGTAATTGTCGTTCTCTCGATCATATAAGCATAATATGGCTAATAATATGAGTTAGAGTGATAATAATAAGAGTAGTGAGTATTGTAATTCTCATTCTATCGATCATTTAAGCATAATATGGCTAATAATATGAGTTAGATTGATAATAATAACAGTAATAAGTATAGTAATTGTCGTTCTATCGATAATATAACCATAATATGGCTAATAATATGAGTTAGATTGATAATACTAAGAGTAGTGAGTATAGTAATTCTCGTTCTATCGATCATATAAGCATAATATGGCTAATAATATGAGTTAGATTGATAGTAATAAGAGTAATAACTACAGTAATTGTCGTTCTATCGATCATATAAGCATAATAAGGCTAATAATATGAGTTAGATTGATAATAATAAGAGTAATAAGTATAGTAATTGTCGTTCTCTCGATCATGTAAGCATAATATGGCTAATAATATGAGTTAGAGTGATAATACTAAGAGTAGTGAGTATTGTAATTCTCATTCTATCGATCATTTAAGCATAATATGGCTATTAATATGAGTTAGATTGATAAAAATAACAGTAATAAGTATAGTAATTGTCGTTCTATCGATAATATAACCATAATATGGCTAGTAATATGAGTTAGATTGATAATACTAAGAGTAGTGCGTATAGTAATTCTCGTTCTATCGATCATATAAGCATAATATGGCTAATAATATGAGTTAGATTGATAATAATAAGAGTAATAACTACAGTAATTGTCGTTCTATCGATCATATAAGCATAATAAGGCTAATAATATGAGTTAGAGTGATAATACTGAGAGTAGTGAGTATAGTAATTCTCATTCTATCGATCATATAAGCATAATATGGCTAATAATATGAGTTAGATTGATAATAATAACAGTAATAAGTATAGTAACTGTCGTTCTTCGATAATATAAGCATAATATGGCTAATAATATGAGTTAGATTGATAATACTAAGAGTAGTGAGTATAGTAATTGTCGTTATATCGATCATATAAGCATAATATGGCTAATAATATGATATAGATTTGATAATAAGAGTAATAAGTATAGTATTTGTCGTTCTATCGATCATGTAAGCATAATATGGCTAATAATACGAGTTAGATTGATAATTATAACAGTAATAAGTATAGTAATTGTCGTTCTATCGATCATTTAAGCATAATATGGGTAATAATATGAGTCAGATTGATAATAATAACAGTAATAAGTATAGTAATTGTCGTTCTATCGATAATATAAGCATAATATGGCTAATAATATGAGTTAGATTGATAATACTAAGAGTAGTGAGTATAGTAATTCTCGTTCTATCGATCATATAAGCATAATGTGGCTAATAATATGAGTTAGATTGATAATAATAAGAGTAATGAGTATAGTAATTGTAGATCTATCGATCATTTAAGCATAATATGGCTAATAATATGAGTTAGATTGATAATAATATCAGTAATAAGTATAGTAATTGTCGTTCTATCGATCATTTAAGCATAATATGGGTAATAATATGAGTCAGATTGATAATAATAACAGTAATAAGTATAGTAATTGTCGTTCTATCGATAATATAAGCATAATATGGCTAATAATATGAGTTAGATTGATAATACTAAGAGTAGTGAGTATAGTAGTTCTCGTTCTATCGATCATATAAGCATAATATGGCTAATAATATGAGTTAGATTGATAATAATAAGAGTAATGGGTATAGTAATTGTAGTTCTATCGATCATGTAAGCATAATATGGCTAATAATATGAGTTAGATGGATAATAATAAGAGTAATAACTACAGTAATTGTCGTTCTATCGATCATATAAGCATAATAAGGCTAATAATATGAGTTAGAGTGATAATACTGAGAGTAGTGAGTATTGTAATTCTCATTCTATCGATCATATAAGCATAATATGGCTAATAATATGAGTTAGATTGATAATAATAAGAGTAATAAGTATAGTAATTGTCGTTCTATCGAACATATAAGCATAATATGGCTAATAATATGAGTTAGATTGATAATACTAAGAGTAGTGAGTATAGTAATTCTCGTTCTATCGATCATATAAGCATAATATGGCTAATAATATGAGTCAGATTGATACTAATAAGAGTAATGAGTATAGTAATTGTAGATCTATCGATCATTTAAACATAATATGGCTAATAATATGAGTTAGATTGATAATTATAACAGTAATAAGTATAGTAATTGTCGTTCTATCGATCATTTAAGCATAATATGGGTAATAATATGAGTCAGATTGATAATAATAACAGTAATAAGTATAGTAATTGTCGTTCTATCGATAATATAAGCATAATATGGCTAATAATATGAGTTAGATTGATAATACTAAGAGTAGTGAGTATAGTAATTCTCGTTCTATCGATCATATAAGCATAATGTGGCTAATAATATGAGTTAGATTGATAATAATAAGAGTAATGAGTATAGTAATTGTAGATCTATCGATCATTTAAGCATAATATGGCTAATAATATGAGTTAGATTGATAATAATATCAGTAATAAGTATAGTAATTGTCGTTCTATCGATCATTTAAGCATAATATGGGTAATAATATGAGTCAGATTGATAATAATAACAGTAATAAGTATAGTAATTGTCGTTCTATCGATAATATAAGCATAATATGGCTAATAATATGAGTTAGATTGATAATACTAAGAGTAGTGAGTATAGTAGTTCTCGTTCTATCGATTCATATAAGCATAATATGGCTAATAATATGAGTTAGATTGATAATAATAAGAGTAATGGGTATAGTAATTGTAGATCTATCGATCATTTAAGCATAATATGGCTCATAATATGAGTTAGATTGATTATAATAATAACAGTAATAAGTATAGTAATTGTCGTTCTATCGATAATATAACCATAATATGGCTAGTAATATGAGTTAGATTGATACTACTAAGAGTAGTGAGTATAGTAATTCTCGTTCTATCGATCATATAAGCATAATATGGCTAATAATATGAGTTAGATTGATAATAATAAGAGTAATAACTACAGTAATTGTCGTTCTATCGATCATATAAGCATAATAAGGCTAATAATATGAGTTAGATTGATAATAATAAGAGTAATAAGTATAGTAATTGTCGTTCTATCGATCATTTAAGCATAATATGGCTATTAATATGAGTTAGATTGATAATAATAACAGTAATAAGTATAGTAATTGTCGTTCTATCGATAATATAACCATAATATGGCTAATAATATGAGTTAGATTGATAATACTAAGAGTAGTGAGTATAGTAATTCTCGTTCTATCGATCATATAAGCATAATATGGCTAATAATATGAGTTAGAGTGATAATACTAAGAGTAGTGAGTATAGTAATTCTCATTCTATCGATCATTTAAGCATAATATGGCTAATAATATGAGTTAGATTGATAATAATAACAGTAATAAGTATAGTAATTGTCGTTCTATCGATAATATAACCATAATATGGCTAATAATATGAGTTAGATTGATAATACTAAGAGTAGTGAGTATAGTAATTCTCGTTCTATCGATCATATAAGCATAATATGGCTAATAATATGAGTTAGATTGATAGTAATAAGAGTAATAAGTATAGTAATTGTCGTTCTATCGATCATATAAGCATAATAAGGCTAATAATATGAGTTAGAGTGATAATACTAAGAGTAGTGAGTATAGTAATTCTCATTCTATCGATCATTTAAGCATAATATGGCTAATAATATGAGTTAGATTGATAATAATAACAGCAATATGTATAGTAATTGTCGTTCTATCGATCATTTAAGCATAATATGGGTAATAATATGAGTCAGATTGATAATAATAACAGTAATAAGTATAGTAATTGTCGTTCTATCGATAATATAAGCATAATATAGCTAATAATATGAGTTAGATTGATAATACTAAGAGTAGGGAGTATAGTAGTTCTCGTTCTATCGATCATATAAGCATAATATGGCTAATAATATGAGTTAGATTGATAATAATAAGAGTAATAAGTATAGTAATTGTCGTTCTATCGATCATATAAGCATAATATGGCTAATAATATGAGTTAGATTGATAATACTAAGAGTAGTGAGTATAGTAATTCTCGTTCTATCGATCATATAAGCATAATATGGCTAATAATATGAGTTAGATTGATAATAATAAGAGTAATGAGTATAGTAATTGTAGATCTATCGATCATTTAAGCATAATATGGCTAATAATATGAGTTAGATTGATAATAATAACAGTAATAAGTATAGTAATTGTCGTTCTATCGATCATTTAAGCATAATATGGGTAATAATATGAGTCAGATTGATAATAATAACAGTAATAAGTATAGTAATTGTCGTTCTATCGATAATATAAGCATAATATGGCTAATAATATGAGTTAGATTGATAATACTAAGAGTAGTGAGTATAGTAGTTCTCGTTCTATCGATCATATAAGCATAATATGGCTAATAATATGAGTTAGATTGATAATAATAAGAGTAATGGGTATAGTAATTGTAGATCTATCGATCATTTAAGCATAATATGGCTAATAATATGAGGTAGATTGATAATAATAACAGTAATAAGTATAATAATTGTCGTTCTATCGATAATATAACCATAATATGGCTAGTAATATGAGTTAGATTGATAATACTAAGAGTAGTGAGTATAGTAATTCTCGTTCTATCGATCATATAAGCATAATATGGCTAATAATATGAGTTAGATTGATAATAATAAGAGTAATAACTACAGTAATTGTCGTTCTATCGATCATATAAGCATAATAAGGCTAATAATATGAGTTAGAGTGATAATACTGAGAGTAGTGAGTATAGTAATTCTCATTCTATCGATCATATAAGCATAATATGGCTAATAATATGAGTTAGATTGATAATAATAACAGTAATAAGTATAGTAACTGTCGTTCTTCGATAATATAAGCATAATATGGCTAATAATATGAGTTAGATTGATAATACTAAGAGTAGTGAGTATAGTAATTGTCGTTCTATCGATCATATAAGCATAATATGGCTAATAATATGAGTTAGATTGATAATACTAAGAGTAGTGAGTATAGTAGTTCTCGTTCTATCGATCATATAAGCATAATATGGCTAATAATATTAGTTAGATTGATAATAATAAGAGTAATGGGTATAGTAATTGTAGATCTATCGATCATTTAAGCATAATATGGCTAATAATATGAGTTAGATTGATAATAATAACAGTAATAAGTATAGTAATTGTCGTTCTATCGATAATATAACCATAATATGGCTAGTAATATGAGTTAGATTGATAATACTAAGAGTAGTGAGTATAGTAATTCTCGTTCTATCGATCATATAAGCATAATATGGCTAATAATATGAGTTAGATTGATAATAATAAGAGTAATAACTACAGTAATTGTCGTTCTATCGATCATATAAGCATAATAAGGCTAATAATATGAGTTAGAGTGATAATACTGAGAGTAGTGAGTATAGTAATTCTCATTCTATCGATCATATAAGCATAATATGGCTAATAATATGAGTTAGATTGATAATAATAACAGTAATAAGTATAGTAACTGTCGTTCTTCGATAATATAAGCATAATATGGCTAATAATATGAGTTAGATTGATAATACTAAGAGTAGTGAGTATAGTATTTGTCGTTCTATCGATCATATAAGCATAATATGGCTAATAATATGATATAGATTGATAATAATAAGAGTAATAAGTATAGTATTTGTCGTTCTATCGATCATGTAAGCATAATATGGCTAATAATACGAGTTAGATTGATAATAATAAGAGTAATAAGTATAGTAATTGTCGTTCTATCGATCATTTAAGCATAATATGGCTAATAATATGAGTTAGATTGATAATAATAACAGTAATAAGTATAGTAATTGTCGTTCTATCGATAATATAACCATAATATGGCTAATAATATGAGTTAGATTGATAATACTAAGAGTAGTGAGTATAGTAATTCTCGTTCTATCGATCATATAAGCATAATATGGCTAATAATATGAGTTAGATTGATAGTAATAAGAGTAATAACTACAGTAATTGTCGTTCTATCGATCATATAAGCATAATAAGGCTAATAATATGAGTTAGATTGATAATAATAAGAGTAATAAGTATAGTAATTGTCGTTCTCTCGATCATATAAGCATAATATGGCTAATAATATGAGTTAGAGTGATAATACTAAGAGTAGTGAGTATTGTAATTCTCATTCTATCGATCATTTAAGCATAATATGGCTAATAATATGAGTTAGAGTGATAATACTAAGAGTAGTGAGTATAGTAATTCTCATTCTATCGATCATTTAAGCATAATATGGCTAATAATATGAGTTAGATTGATAATAATAACAGTAATAAGTATAGTAATTGTCGTTCTATCGATAATATAAGTATAATATGGCTAATAATATGAGTTAGATTGATAATACTAAGAGTAGTGAGTATAGTAATTCTCGTTCTATCGATCATATAAGCATAATATGGCTAATAATATGAGTTAGATTGATAATAATAAGAGTAATAACTACAGTAATTGTCGTTCTATCGATCATATAAGCATAATAAGGCTAATAATATGAGTTAGATTGATAATAATAAGAGTAATAAGTATAGTAATTGTCGTTCTCTCGATCATATAAGCATAATATGGCTAATAATATGAGTTAGAGTGATAATAATAAGAGTAGTGAGTATTGTAATTCTCATTCTATCGATCATTTAAGCATAATATGGCTAATAATATGAGTTAGATTGATAATAATAACAGTAATAAGTATAGTAATTGTCGTTCTATCGATAATATAACCATAATATGGCTAATAATATGAGTTAGATTGATAATACTAAGAGTAGTGAGTATAGTAATTCTCGTTCTATCGATCATATAAGCATAATATGGCTAATTATATGAGTTAGATTGATAGTAATAAGAGTAATAACTACAGTAATTGTCGTTCTATCGATCATATAAGCATAATAAGGCTAATAATATGAGTTAGATTGATAATAATAAGAGTAATAAGTATAGTAATTGTCGTTCTCTCGATCATATAAGCATAATATGGCTAATAATATGAGTTAGAGTGATAATACTAAGAGTAGTGAGTATTGTAATTCTCATTCTATCGATCATTTAAGCATAATATGGCTATTAATATGAGTTAGATTGATAATAATAACAGTAATAAGTATAGTAATTGTCGTTCTATCGATAATATAACCATAATATGGCTAATAATATGAGTTAGATTGATAATACTAAGAGTAGTGAGTATAGTAATTCTCGTTCTATCGATCATATAAGCATAATATGGCTAATAATATGAGTTAGATTGATAGTAATAAGAGTAATAAGTATAGTAATTGTCGTTCTATCGATCATATAAGCATAATAAGGCTAATAATATGAGTTAGAGTGATAATACTAAGAGTAGTGAGTATAGTAGTTCTCGTTCTATCGATCATATAAGCATAATATGGCTAATAATATGAGTTAGATTGATAATAATAAGAGTAATAAGTATAGTAATTGTCGTTCAATCGATCATATAAGCATAATATGGCTAATAATATGAGTTAGATTGATAATACTAAGAGTAGTGAGTATAGTAATTCTCATTCTATCGATCATATAAGCATAATATGGCTAATAATATGAGTTAGATTGATAATAATAAGAGTAATGAGTATAGTAATTGTAGTTCTATCGATCATATCGGCATAATATGGTTAATAATATGAGTTAGATTCATAATAATAAGAGTAATAAGTATAGTAATTGTCGTTCTATCGATCATATAAGCATAATATGGCTAATAATATGAGTTAGAGTGATAATAATAAGAGTAATGAGTATAGTAATTGTAGTTCTATCGATCATATCGGCATAATATGGTTAATAATATGAGTTAGATTCATAATAATAAGAGTAATAAGTATAGTAATTGTCGTTCTATCGATCATATAAGCATAATATGGCTAATAATATGAGTTAGAGTGATAATACTAAGAGTAGTGAGTATTGTAATTCTCATTCTATCGATCATATAAGCATAATATGGCTAATAATATGAGTTAGATTGATAATAATAAGAGTAATGAGTATAGTAATTGTAGTTCTATCGATCATTTAAGCATAATATGGCTAATAATATGAGTTAGATTGATAATTATAACAGTAATAAGTATAGTAATTGTCGTTCTATCGATCATTTAAGCATAATATGGGTAATAATATGAGTCAGATTGATAATAATAACAGTAATAAGTATAGTAATTGTCGTTCTATCGATAATATAAGCATAATATGGCTAATAATATGAGTTAGATTGATAATACTAAGAGTAGTGAGTATAGTAATTCTCGTTCTATCGATCATATAAGCATAATGTGGCTAATAATATGAGTTAGATTGATAATAATAAGAGTAATGAGTATAGTAATTGTAGATCTATCGATCATTTAAGCATAATATGGCTAATAATATGAGTTAGATTGATAATAATATCAGTAATAAGTATAGTAATTGTCGTTCTATCGATCATTTAAGCATAATATGGGTAATAATATGAGTCAGATTGATAATAATAACAGTAATAAGTATAGTAATTGTCGTTCTATCGATAATATAAGCATAATATGGCTAATAATATGAGTTAGATTGATAATACTAAGAGTAGTGAGTATAGTAGTTCTCGTTCTATCGATCATATAAGCATAATATGGCTAATAATATGAGTTAGATTGATAATAATAAGAGTAATGGGTATAGTAATTGTAGTTCTATCGATCATGTAAGCAAAATATGGCTAATAATATGAGTTAGATTGATAATAATAAGAGTAATAACTACAGTAATTGTCGTTCTATCGATCATATAAGCATAATAAGGCTAATAATATGAGTTAGAGTGATAATACTGAGAGTAGTGAGTATTGTAATTCTCATTCTATCGATCATATAAGCATAATATGGCTAATAATATGAGTTAGATTGATAATAATAAGAGTAATAAGTATAGTAATTGTCGTTCTATCGAACATATAAGCATAATATGGCTAATAATATGAGTTAGATTGATAATACTAAGAGTAGTGAGTATAGTAATTCTCGTTCTATCGATCATATAAGCATAATATGGCTAATAATATGAGTCAGATTGATACTAATAAGAGTAATGAGTATAGTAATTGTAGATCTATCGATCATTTAAGCATAATATGGCTAATAATATGAGTTAGATTGATAATAATATCAGTAATAAGTATAGTAATTGTCGTTCTATCGATCATTTAAGCATAATATGGGTAATAATATGAGTCAGATTGATAATAATAACAGTAATAAGTATAGTAATTGTCGTTCTATCGATAATATAAGCATAATATGGCTAATAATATGAGTTAGATTGATAATACTAAGAGTAGTGAGTATAGTAGTTCTCGTTCTATCGATCATATAAGCATAATATGGCTAATAATATGAGTTAGATTGATAATAATAAGAGTAATGGGTATAGTAATTGTAGATCTATCGATCATTTAAGCATAATATGGCTAATAATATGAGTTAGATTGATAATAATAACAGTAATAAGTATAGTAATTGTCGTTCTATCGATAATATAACCATAATATGGCTAGTAATATGAGTTAGATTGATACTACTAAGAGTAGTGAGTATAGTAATTCTCGTTCTATCGATCATATAAGCATAATATGGCTAATAATATGAGTTAGATTGATAATAATAAGAGTAATAACTACAGTAATTGTCGTTCTATCGATCATATAAGCATAATAAGGCTAATAATATGAGTTAGATTGATAATAATAAGAGTAATAAGTATAGTAATTGTCGTTCTATCGATCATTTAAGCATAATATGGCTATTAATATGAGTTAGATTGATAATAATAACAGTAATAAGTATAGTAATTGTCGTTCTATCGATAATATAACCATAATATGGCTAATAATATGAGTTAGATTGATAATACTAAGAGTAGTGAGTATAGTAATTCTCGTTCTATCGATCATATAAGCATAATATGGCTAATAATATGAGTTAGAGTGATAATACTAAGAGTAGTGAGTATAGTAATTCTCATTCTATCGATCATTTAAGCATAATATGGCTAATAATATGAGTTAGATTGATAATAATAACAGTAATAAGTATAGTAATTGTCGTTCTATCGATAATATAACCATAATATGGCTAATAATATGAGTTAGATTGATAATACTAAGAGTAGTGAGTATAGTAATTCTCGTTCTATCGATCATATAAGCATAATATGGCTAATAATATGAGTTAGATTGATAGTAATAAGAGTAATAAGTATAGTAATTGTCGTTCTATCGATCATATAAGCATAATAAGGCTAATAATATGAGTTAGAGTGATAATACTAAGAGTAGTGAGTATAGTAATTCTCATTCTATCGATCATTTAAGCATAATATGGCTAATAATATGAGTTAGATTGATAATAATAACAGCAATATGTATAGTAATTGTCGTTCTATCGATCATTTAAGCATAATATGGGTAATAATATGAGTCAGATTGATAATAATAACAGTAATAAGTATAGTAATTGTCGTTCTATCGATAATATAAGCATAATATAGCTAATAATATGAGTTAGATTGATAATACTAAGAGTAGGGAGTATAGTAGTTCTCGTTCTATCGATCATATAAGCATAATATGGCTAATAATATGAGTTAGATTGATAATAATAAGAGTAATAAGTATAGTAATTGTCGTTCTATCGATCATATAAGCATAATATGGCTAATAATATGAGTTAGATTGATAATACTAAGAGTAGTGAGTATAGTAATTCTCGTTCTATCGATCATATAAGCATAATATGGCTAATAATATGAGTTAGATTGATAATAATAAGAGTAATGAGTATAGTAATTGTAGATCTATCGATCATTTAAGCATAATATGGCTAATAATATGAGTTAGATTGATAATAATAACAGTAATAAGTATAGTAATTGTCGTTCTATCGATAATATAACCATAATATGGCTAGTAATATGAGTTAGATTGATAATACTAAGAGTAGTGAGTATAGTAATTCTCGTTCTATCGATCATATAAGCATAATATGGCTAATAATATGAGTTAGATTGATAATAATAAGAGTAATAACTACAGTAATTGTCGTTCTATCGATCATATAAGCATAATAAGGCTAATAATATGAGTTAGAGTGATAATACTGAGAGTAGTGAGTATAGTAATTCTCATTCTATCGATCATATAAGCATAATATGGCTAATAATATGAGTTAGATTGATAATAATAACAGTAATAAGTATAGTAAGTGTCGTTCTTCGATAATATAAGCATAATATGGCTAATAATATGAGTTAGATTGATAATACTAAGAGTAGTGAGTATAGTATTTGTCGTTCTATCGATCATATAAGCATAATATGGCTAATAATATGATATAGATTGATAATAATAAGAGTAATAAGTATAGTATTTGTCGTTCTATCGATCATGTAAGCATAATATGGCTAATAATACGAGTTAGATTGATAATAATAAGAGTAATAAGTATAGTAATTGTCGTTCTATCGATCATTTAAGCATAATATGGCTAATAATATGAGTTAGATTGATAATAATAACAGTAATAAGTATAGTAATTGTCGTTCTATCGATAATATAAGCATAATATGGCTAATAATATGAGTTAGATTGATAACACTAAGAGTAGTGAGTACAGTAATTCTCGTTCTATCCATCATATAAGCATAATATGGCTAATAATATGAGTTAGATTGATAATAATAAGAGTAATGAGTATAGTAATTGTAGTTCTATCGATCATATCGGCATAATATGGTTAATAATATGAGTTAGATTCATAATAATAAGAGTAATAAGTATAGTAATTGTCGTTCTATCGATCATATAAGCATAATATGGCTAATAATATGAGTTAGATTGATAATACTAAGAGTAGTGAGTACAGTAATTCTCGTTCTATCGATCATATAAGCATAATATGGCTAATAATATGAGTTAGATTGATAATAATAACAGTAATAAGTATAGTAATTGTCGTTCTATCGATAATATAAGTATAATATGGCTAATAATATGAGTTAGATTGATAATACTAAGAGTAGTGAGTATAGTAATTCTCGTTCTATCGATCATATAAGCATAATATGGCTAATAATATGAGTTAGATTGATAATAATAAGAGTAATAACTACAGTAATTGTCGTTCTATCGATCATATAAGCATAATAAGGCTAATAATATGAGTTAGATTGATAATAATAAGAGTAATAAGTATAGTAATTGTCGTTCTCTCGATCATATAAGCATAATATGGCTAATAATATGAGTTAGAGTGATAATAATAAGAGTAGTGAGTATTGTAATTCTCATTCTATCGATCATTTAAGCATAATATGGCTAATAATATGAGTTAGATTGATAATAATAACAGTAATAAGTATAGTAATTGTCGTTCTATCGATAATATAACCATAATATGGCTAATAATATGAGTTAGATTGATAATACTAAGAGTAGTGAGTATAGTAATTCTCGTTCTATCGATCATATAAGCATAATATGGCTAATAATATGAGTTAGATTGATAGTAATAAGAGTAATAAGTATAGTAATTGTCGTTCTATCGATCATATAAGCATAATAAGGCTAATAATATGAGTTAGAGTGATAATACTAAGAGTAGTGAGTATAGTAATTCTCATTCTATCGATCATTTAAGCATAATATGGCTAATAATATGAGTTAGATTGATAATAATAACAGTAATAAGTATAGTAATTGTCGTTCTATCGATCATTTAAGCATAATATGGGTAATAATATGAGTCAGATTGATAATAATAACAGTAATAAGTATAGTAATTGTCGTTCTATCGATAATATAAGCATAATATAGCTAATAATATGAGTTAGATTGATAATACTAAGAGTAGTGAGTATAGTAGTTCTCGTTCTATCGATCATATAAGCATAATATGGCTAATAATATGAGTTAGATTGATAATAATAAGAGTAATAAGTATAGTAATTGTCGTTCTATCGATCATATAAGCATAATATGGCTAATAATATGAGTTAGATTGATAATACTAAGAGTAGTGAGTATAGTAATTCTCGTTCTATCGATCATATAAGCATAATATGGCTAATAATATGAGTTAGATTGGTAATACTAAGAGTAGTGAGTATAGTAATTCTCGTTCTATCGATCATATAAGCATAATATGGCTAATAATATGAGTTAGATTGATAATAATAAGAGTAATGAGTATAGTAATTGTAGATCTATCGATCATTTAAGCATAATATGGCTAATAATATGAGTTAGATTGATAATAATAACAGTAATAAGTATAGTAATTGTCGTTCTATCGATCATTTAAGCATAATATGGGTAATAATATGAGTCAGATTGATAATAATAACAGTAATAAGTATAGTAATTGTCGTTCTATCGATAATATAAGCATAATATGGCTAATAATATGAGTTAGATTGATAATACTAAGAGTAGTGAGTATAGTAGTTCTCGTTCTATCGATCATATAAGCATAATATGGCTAATAATATGAGTTAGATTGATAATAATAAGAGTAATGGGTATAGTAATTGTAGATCTATCGATCATTTAAGCATAATATGGCTAATAATATGAGTTAGATTGATAAAAATAACAGTAATAAGTATAGTAATTGTCGTTTTATCGATAATATAACCATAATATGGCTAGTAATATGAGTTAGATTGATAATACTAAGAGTAGTGCGTATAGTAATTCTCGTTCTATCGATCATATAAGCATAATATGGCTAATAATATGAGTTAGATTGATAATAATAAGAGTAATAACTACAGTAATTGTCGTTCTATCGATCATATAAGCATAATAAGGCTAATAATATGAGTTAGAGTGATAATACTGAGAGTAGTGAGTATAGTAATTCTCATTCTATCGATCATATAAGCATAATATGGCTAATAATATGAGTTAGATTGATAATAATAACAGTAATAAGTATAGTAACTGTCGTTCTTCGATAATATAAGCATAATATGGCTAATAATATGAGTTAGATTGATAATACTAAGAGTAGTGAGTATAGTAATTGTCGTTATATCGATCATATAAGCATAATATGGCTAATAATATGATATAGATTGATAATAATAAGAGTAATAAGTATAGTATTTGTCGTTCTATCGATCATGTAAGCATAATATGGCTAATAATACGAGTTAGATTGATAATAATAAGAGTAATAAGTATAGTAATTGGCGTTCTATCGATCATTTAAGCATAATATGGCTAATAATATGAGTTAGATTGATAATAATAACAGTAATAAGTATAGTAATTGTCGTTCTATCGATAATATAAGCATAATATGGCTAATAATATGAGTTAGATTGATAATACTAAGAGTAATGGGTATAGTAATTGTAGTTCTATCGATCATGTAAGCAAAATATGGCTAATAATATGAGTTAGATTGATAATAATAAGAGTAATAACTACAGTAATTGTCGTTCTATCGATCATATAAGCATAATAAGGCTAATAATATGAGTTAGAGTGATAATACTGAGAGTAGTGAGTATTGTAATTCTCATTCTATCGATCATATAAGCGTAATATGGCTAATAATATGAGTTAGATTGATAATAATAAGAGTAATAAGTATAGTAATTGTCGTTCTATCGAACATATAAGCATAATATGGCTAATAATATGAGTTAGATTGATAATACTAAGAGTAGTGAGTATAGTAATTCTCGTTCTATCGATCATATAAGCATAATATGGCTAATAATATGAGTCAGATTGATACTAATAAGAGTAATGAGTATAGTAATTGTAGATCTATCGATCATTTAAACATAATATGGCTAATAATATGAGTTAGATTGATAATTATAACAGTAATAAGTATAGTAATTGTCGTTCTATCGATCATTTAAGCATAATATGGGTAATAATATGAGTCAGATTGATAATAATAACAGTAATAAGTATAGTAATTGTCGTTCTATCGATAATATAAGCATAATATGGCTAATAATATGAGTTAGATTGATAATACTAAGAGTAGTGAGTATAGTAATTCTCGTTCTATCGATCATATAAGCATAATGTGGCTAATAATATGAGTTAGATTGATAATAATAAGAGTAATGAGTATAGTAATTGTAGATCTATCGATCATTTAAGCATAATATGGCTAATAATATGAGTTAGATTGATAATAATATCAGTAATAAGTATAGTAATTGTCGTTCTATCGATCATTTAAGCATAATATGGGTAATAATATGAGTCAGATTGATAATAATAACAGTAATAAGTATAGTAATTGTCGTTCTATCGATAATATAAGCATAATATGGCTAATAATATGAGTTAGATTGATAATACTAAGAGTAGTGAGTATAGTAGTTCCTTGTTCTATCGATCATATAAGCATAATATGGCTAATAATATGAGTTAGATTGATAATAATAAGAGTAATGGGTATAGTAATTGTAGATCTATCGATCATTTAAGCATAATATGGCTAATAATATGAGTTAGATTGATAATAATAACAGTAATAAGTATAGTAATTGTCGTTCTATCGATAATATAACCATAATATGGCTAGTAATATGAGTTAGATTGATACTACTAAGAGTAGTGAGTATAGTAATTCTCGTTCTATCGATCATATAAGCATAATATGGCTAATAATATGAGTTAGATTGATAATAATAAGAGTAATAACTACAGTAATTGTCGTTCTATCGATCATATAAGCATAATAAGGCTAATAATATGAGTTAGATTGATAATAATAAGAGTAATAAGTATAGTAATTGTCGTTCTATCGATCATTTAAGCATAATATGGCTATTAATATGAGTTAGATTGATAATAATAACAGTAATAAGTATAGTAATTGTCGTTCTATCGATAATATAACCATAATATGGCTAATAATATGAGTTAGATTGATAATACTAAGAGTAGTGAGTATAGTAATTCTCGTTCTATCGATCATATAAGCATAATATGGCTAATAATATGAGTTAGAGTGATAATACTAAGAGTAGTGAGTATAGTAATTCTCATTCTATCGATCATTTAAGCATAATATGGCTAATAATATGAGTTAGATTGATAATAATAACAGTAATAAGTATAGTAATTGTCGTTCTATCGATAATATAACCATAATATGGCTAATAATATGAGTTAGATTGATAATACTAAGAGTAGTGAGTATAGTAATTCTCGTTCTATCGATCATATAAGCATAATATGGCTAATAATATGAGTTAGATTGATAGTAATAAGAGTAATAAGTATAGTAATTGTCGTTCTATCGATCATATAAGCATAATAAGGCTAATAATATGAGTTAGAGTGATAATACTAAGAGTAGTGAGTATAGTAATTCTCATTCTATCGATCATTTAAGCATAATATGGCTAATAATATGAGTTAGATTGATAATAATAACAGCAATATGTATAGTAATTGTCGTTCTATCGATCATTTAAGCATAATATGGGTAATAATATGAGTCAGATTGATAATAATAACAGTAATAAGTATAGTAATTGTCGTTCTATCGATAATATAAGCATAATATAGCTAATAATATGAGTTAGATTGATAATACTAAGAGTAGGGAGTATAGTAGTTCTCGTTCTATCGATCATATAAGCATAATATGGCTAATAATATGAGTTAGATTGATAATAATAAGAGTAATAAGTATAGTAATTGTCGTTCTATCGATAATATAAGCATAATATGGCTAATAATATGAGTTAGATTGATAATACTAAGAGTAGTGAGTATAGTAGTTCTCGTTCTATCGATCATATAAGCATAATATGGCTAATAATATGAGTTAGATTGATAATAATAAGAGTAATGGGTATAGTAATTGTAGATCTATCGATCATTTAAGCATAATATGGCTAATAATATGAGTTAGATTGATAATAATAACAGTAATAAGTATAGTAATTGTCGTTCTATCGATAATATAACCATAATATGGCTAGTAATATGAGTTAGATTGATAATACTAAGAGTAGTGAGTATAGTAATTCTCGTTCTATCGATCATATAAGCATAATATGGCTAATAATATGAGTTAGATTGATAATAATAAGAGTAATAACTACAGTAATTGTCGTTCTATCGATCATATAAGCATAATAAGGCTAATAATATGAGTTAGAGTGATAATACTGAGAGTAGTGAGTATAGTAATTCTCATTCTATCGATCATATAAGCATAATATGGCTAATAATATGAGTTAGATTGATAATAATAACAGTAATAAGTATAGTAACTGTCGTTCTTCGATAATATAAGCATAATATGGCTAATAATATGAGTTAGATTGATAATACTAAGAGTAGTGAGTATAGTAATTGTCGTTCTATCGATCATATAAGCATAATATGGCTAATAATATGAGTTAGATTGATAATACTAAGAGTAGTGAGTATAGTAATTCTCGTTCTATCGATCATATAAGCATAATATGGCTAATAATATGAGTTAGAGTGATAATACTAAGAGTAGTGAGTATAGTAATTCTCATTCTATCGATCATTTAAGCATAATATGGCTAATAATATGAGTTAGATTGATAATAATAACAGTAATAAGTATAGTAATTGTCGTTCTATCGATAATATAACCATAATATGGCTAATAATATGAGTTAGATTGATAATACTAAGAGTAGTGAGTATAGTAATTCTCGTTCTATCGATCATATAAGCATAATATGGCTAATAATATGAGTTAGATTGATAGTAATAAGAGTAATAAGTATAGTAATTGTCGTTCTATCGATCATATAAGCATAATAAGGCTAATAATATGAGTTAGAGTGATAATACTAAGAGTAGTGAGTATAGTAATTCTCATTCTATCGATCATTTAAGCATAATATGGCTAATAATATGAGTTAGATTGATAATAATAACAGCAATATGTATAGTAATTGTCGTTCTATCGATCATTTAAGCATAATATGGGTAATAATATGAGTCAGATTGATAATAATAACAGTAATAAGTATAGTAATTGTCGTTCTATCGATAATATAAGCATAATATAGCTAATAATATGAGTTAGATTGATAATACTAAGAGTAGGGAGTATAGTAGTTCTCGTTCTATCGATCATATAAGCATAATATGGCTAATAATATGAGTTAGATTGATAATAATAAGAGTAATAAGTATAGTAATTGTCGTTCTATCGATCATATAAGCATAATATGGCTAATAATATGAGTTAGATTGATAATACTAAGAGTAGTGAGTATAGTAATTCTCGTTCTATCGATCATATAAGCATAATATGGCTAATAATATGAGTTAGATTGATAATAATAAGAGTAATGAGTATAGTAATTGTAGATCTATCGATCATTTAAGCATAATATGGCTAATAATATGAGTTAGATTGATAATAATAACAGTAATAAGTATAGTAATTGTCGTTCTATCGATCATTTAAGCATAATATGGGTAATAATATGAGTCAGATTGATAATAATAACAGTAATAAGTATAGTAATTGTCGTTCTATCGATAATATAAGCATAATATGGCTAATAATATGAGTTAGATTGATAATACTAAGAGTAGTGAGTATAGTAGTTCTCGTTCTATCGATCATATAAGCATAATATGGCTAATAATATGAGTTAGATTGATAATAATAAGAGTAATGGGTATAGTAATTGTAGATCTATCGATCATTTAAGCATAATATGGCTAATAATATGAGTTAGATTGATAATAATAACAGTAATAAGTATAGTAATTGTCGTTCTATCGATAATATAACCATAATATGGCTAGTAATATGAGTTAGATTGATAATACTAAGAGTAGTGAGTATAGTAATTCTCGTTCTATCGATCATATAAGCATAATATGGCTAATAATATGAGTTAGATTGATAATAATAAGAGTAATAACTACAGTAATTGTCGTTCTATCGATCATATAAGCATAATAAGGCTAATAATATGAGTTAGAGTGATAATACTGAGAGTAGTGAGTATAGTAATTCTCATTCTATCGATCATATAAGCATAATATGGCTAATAATATGAGTTAGATTGATAATAATAACAGTAATAAGTATAGTAACTGTCGTTCTTCGATAATATAAGCATAATATGGCTAATAATATGAGTTAGATTGATAATACTAAGAGTAGTGAGTATAGTAATTGTCGTTCTATCGATCATATAAGCATAATATGGCTAATAATATGAGTTAGATTGATAATACTAAGAGTAGTGAGTATAGTAGTTCTCGTTCTATCGATCATATAAGCATAATATGGCTAATAATATGAGTTAGATTGATAATAATAAGAGTAATGGGTATAGTAATTGTAGATCTATCGATCATTTAAGCATAATATGGCTAATAATATGAGTTAGATTGATAATAACAACAGTAATAAGTATAGTAATTGTCGTTCTATCGATAATATAACCATAATATGGCTAGTAATATGAGTTAGATTGATAATACTAAGAGTAGTGAGTATAGTAATTCTCGTTCTATCGATCATATAAGCATAATATGGCTAATAATATGAGTTAGATTGATAATAATAAGAGTAATAACTACAGTAATTGTCGTTCTATCGATCATATAAGCATAATAAGGCTAATAATATGAGTTAGAGTGATAATACTGAGCGTAGTGAGTATAGTAATTCTCATTCTATCGATCATATAAGCATAATATGGCTAATAATATGAGTTAGATTGATAATAATAACAGTAATAAGTATAGTAACTGTCGTTCTTCGATAATATAAGCATAATATGGCTAATAATATGAGTTAGATTGATAATACTAAGAGTAGTGAGTATAGTATTTGTCGTTCTATCGATCATATAAGCATAATATGGCTAATAATATGATATAGATTGATAATAATAAGAGTAATAAGTATAGTATTTGTCGTTCTATCGATCATGTAAGCATAATATGGCTAATAATACGAGTTAGATTGATAATAATAAGAGTAATAAGTATAGTAATTGTCGTTCTATCGATCATTTAAGCATAATATGGCTAATAATATGAGTTAGATTGATAATAATAACAGTAATAAGTATAGTAATTGTCGTTCTATCGATAATATAAGCATAATATGGCTAATAATATGAGTTAGATTGATAACACTAAGAGTAGTGAGTACAGTAATTCTCGTTCTATCCATCATATAAGCATAATATGGCTAATAATATGAGTTAGATTGATAATAATAAGAGTAATGAGTATAGTAATTGTAGTTCTATCGATCATATCGGCATAATATGGTTAATAATATGAGTTAGATTCATAATAATAAGAGTAATAAGTATAGTAATTGTCGTTCTATCGATCATATAAGCATAATATGGCTAATAATATGAGTTAGATTGATAATACTAAGAGTAGTGAGTACAGTAATTCTCGTTCTATCGATCATATAAGCATAATATGGCTAATAATATGAGTTAGATTGATAATAATAACAGTAATAAGTATAGTAATTGTAGTTCTATCGATAATATAAGTATAATATGGCTAATAATATGAGTTAGATTGATAATACTAAGAGTAGTGAGTATAGTAATTCTCGTTCTATCGATCATATAAGCATAATATGGCTAATAATATGAGTTAGATTGATAATAATAAGAGTAATAACTACAGTAATTGTCGTTCTATCGATCATATAAGCATAATAAGGCTAATAATATGAGTTAGATTGATAATAATAAGAGTAATAAGTATAGTAATTGTCGTTCTCTCGATCATATAAGCATAATATGGCTAATAATATGAGTTAGAGTGATAATAATAAGAGTAGTGAGTATTGTAATTCTCATTCTATCGATCATTTAAGCATAATATGGCTAATAATATGAGTTAGATTGATAATAATAACAGTAATAAGTATAGTAATTGTCGTTCTATCGATAATATAACCATAATATGGCTAATAATATGAGTTAGATTGATAATACTAAGAGTAGTGAGTATAGTAATTCTCGTTCTATCGATCATATAAGCATAATATGGCTAATAATATGAGTTAGATTGATAGTAATAAGAGTAATAACTACAGTAATTGTCGTTCTATCGATCATATAAGCATAATAAGGCTAATAATATGAGTTAGATTGATAATAATAAGAGTAATAAGTATAGTAATTGTCGTTCTCTCGATCATATAAGCATAATATGGCTAATAATATGAGTTAGAGTGATAATACTAAGAGTAGTGAGTATTGTAATTCTCATTCTATCGATCATTTAAGCATAATATGGCTATTAATATGAGTTAGATTGATAATAATAACAGTAATAAGTATAGTAATTGTCGTTCTATCGATAATATAACCATAATATGGCTAATAATATGAGTTAGATTGATAATACTAAGAGTAGTGAGTATAGTAATTCTCGTTCTATCGATCATATAAGCATAATATGGCTAATAATATGAGTTAGATTGATAGTAATAAGAGTAATAAGTATAGTAATTGTCGTTCTATCGATCATATAAGCATAATAAGGCTAATAATATGAGTTAGAGTGATAATACTAAGAGTAGTGAGTATAGTAATTCTCATTCTATCGATCATTTAAGCATAATATGGCTAATAATATGAGTTAGATTGATAATAATAACAGTAATAAGTATAGTAATTGTCGTTCTATCGATCATTTAAGCATAATATGGGTAATAATATGAGTCAGATTGATAATAATAACAGTAATAAGTATAGTAATTGTCGTTCTATCGATAATATAAGCATAATATAGCTAATAATATGAGTTAGATTGATAATACTAAGAGTAGTGAGTATAGTAGTTCTCGTTCTATCGATCATATAAGCATAATATGGCTAATAATATGAGTTAGATTGATAATAATAAGAGCAATAAGTATAGTAATTGTCGTTCTATCGATCATATAAGCATAATATGGCTAATAATATGAGTTAGATTGATAATACTAAGAGTAGTGAGTATAGTAATTCTCGTTCTATCGATCATATAAGCATAATATGGCTAATAATATGAGTTAGATTGATAATACTAAGAGTAGTGAGTATAGTAGTTCTCGTTCTATCGATCATATAAGCATAATATGGCTAATAATATGAGTTAGATTGATAATAATAAGAGTAATAAGTATAGTAATTGTCGTTCAATCGATCATATAAGCATAATATGGCTAATAATATGAGTTAGATTGATAATACTAAGAGTAGTGAGTATAGTAATTCTCGTTCTATCGATCATATAAGCATAATATGGCTAATAATATGAGTTAGAGTGATAATACTAAGAGTAGTGAGTATAGTAATTCTCATTCTATCGATCATTTAAGCATAATATGGCTAATAATATGAGTTAGATTGATAATAATAACAGTAATAAGTATAGTAATTGTCGTTCTATCGATAATATAACCATAATATGGCTAATAATATGAGTTAGATTGATAATACTAAGAGTAGTGAGTATAGTAATTCTCGTTCTATCGATCATATAAGCATAATATGGCTAATAATATGAGTTAGATTGATAGTAATAAGAGTAATAAGTATAGTAATTGTCGTTCTATCGATCATATAAGCATAATAAGGCTAATAATATGAGTTAGATTGATAATACTAAGAGTAGTGAGTATAGTAATTCTCGTTCTATCGATCATATAAGCATAATATGGCTAATAATATGAGTTAGATTGATAGTAATAAGAGTAATAACTACAGTAATTGTCGTTCTATCGATCATATAAGCATAATAAGGCTAATAATATGAGTTAGATTGATAATAATAAGAGTAATAAGTATAGTAATTGTCGTTCTCTCGATCATATAAGCATAATATGGCTAATAATATGAGTTAGAGTGATAATACTAAGAGTAGTGAGTATTGTAATTCTCATTCTATCGATCATTTAAGCATAATATGGCTATTAATATGAGTTAGATTGATAATAATAACAGTAATAAGTATAGTAATTGTCGTTCTATCGATAATATAACCATAATATGGCTAATAATATGAGTTAGATTGATAATACTAAGAGTAGTGAGTATAGTAATTCTCGTTCTATCGATCATATAAGCATAATATGGCTAATAATATGAGTTAGATTGATAATACTAAGAGTAGTGAGTATAGTAATTCTCGTTCTATCGATCATATAAGCATAATATGGCTAATAATATGAGTTAGATTGATAATAATAAGAGTAATAACTACAGTAATTGTCGTTCTATCGATCATATAAGCATAATAAGGCTAATAATATGAGTTAGATTGATAATAATAAGACTAATAAGTATAGTAATTGTCGTTCTCTCGATCATATAAGCATAATATGGCTAATAATATGAGTTAGAGTGATAATACTAAGAGTAGTGAGTATAGTAATTCTCATTCTATCGATCATTTAAGCATAATATGGCTAATAATATGAGTTAGATTGATAATAATAACAGTAATAAGTATAGTAATTGTCGTTCTATCGATAATATAACCATAATATGGCTAATAATATGAGTTAGATTGATAATACTAAGAGTAGTGAGTATAGTAATTCTCGTTCTATCGATCATATAAGCATAATATGGCTAATAATATGAGTTAGATTGATAGTAATAAGAGTAATAAGTATAGTAATTGTCGTTCTATCGATCATATAAGCATAATAAGGCTAATAATATGAGTTAGAGTGATAATACTAAGAGTAGTGAGTATAGTAATTCTCATTCTATCGATCATATAAGCATAATATGGCTAATAATATGAGTTAGATTGATAATAATAAGAGTAATGAGTATAGTAATTGTAGTTCTATCGATCATTTAAGCATAATATGGCTAATAATATGAGTTAGATTGATAATTATAACAGTAATAAGTATAGTAATTGTCGTTCTATCGATCATTTAAGCATAATATGGGTAATAATATGAGTCAGATTGATAATAATAACAGTAATAAGTATAGTAATTGTCGTTCTATCGATAATATAAGCATAATATGGCTAATAATATGAGTTAGATTGATAATACTAAGAGTAGTGAGTATAGTAATTCTCGTTCTATCGATCATATAAGCATAATGTGGCTAATAATATGAGTTAGATTGATAATAATAAGAGTAATGAGTATAGTAATTGTAGATCTATCGATCATTTAAGCATCATATGGCTAATAATATGAGTTAGATTGATAATAATATCAGTAATAAGTATAGTAATTGTCGTTCTATCGATCATTTAAGCATAATATGGGTAATAATATGAGTCAGATTGATAATAATAACAGTAATAAGTATAGTAATTGTCGTTCTATCGATAATATAAGCATAATATGGCTAATAATATGAGTTAGATTGATAATACTAAGAGTAGTGAGTATAGTAGTTCTCGTTCTATCGATCATATAAGCATAATATGGCTAATAATATGAGTTAGATTGATAATAATAAGAGTAATGGGTATAGTAATTGTAGATCTATCGATCATTTAAGCATAATATGGCTAATAATATGAGTTAGATTGATAATAATAACAGTAGTAAGTATAGTAATTGTCGTTCTATCGATAATATAACCATAATATGGCTAGTAATATGAGTTAGATTGATAATACTAAGAGTAATAAGTATAGTATTTGTCGTTCTATCGATCATGTAAGCATAATATGGCTAATAATACGAGTTAGATTGATAATAATAAGAGTAATAAGTATAGTAATTGTCGTTCTATCGATCATTTAAGCATAATATGGCTAATAATATGAGTTAGATTGATAATAATAACAGTAATAAGTATAGTAATTGTCGTTCTATCGATAATATAAGCATAATATGGCTAATAATATGAGTTAGATTGATAATACTAAGAGTAGTGAGTATAGTAATTCTCGTTCTATCCATCATATAAGCATAATATGGCTAATAATATGAGTTAGATTGATAATAATAAGAGTAATGAGTATAGTAATTGTAGTTCTATCGATCATATCGGCATAATATGGTTAATAATATGAGTTAGATTCATAATAATAAGAGTAATAAGTATAGTAATTGTCGTTCTATCGATCATATAAGCATAATATGGTTAGTAATATGAGTTAGATTCATAATAATAAGAGTAATAAGTATAGTAATTGTCGTTCTATCGATCATATAAGCATAATATGGCTAATAATATGAGTTAGATTGATAATAATAACAGTAATAAGTATAGTAATTGTCGTTCTATCGATAATATAAGCATAATATGGCTAATAATATGAGTTAGATTGATAATACTAAGAGTAGTGAGTATAGTAATTCTCGTTCTATCGATCATATAAGCATAATATGGCTAATAATATGAGTTAGATTGATAATAATAAGAGTAATAACTACAGTAATTGTCGTTCTATCGATCATATAAGCATAATAAGGCTAATAATATGAGTTAGATTGATAATAATAAGACTAATAAGTATAGTAATTGTCGTTCTCTCGATCATATAAGCATAATATGGCTAATAATATGAGTTAGAGTGATAATACTAAGAGTAGTGAGTATAGTAATTCTCATTCTATCGATCATTTAAGCATAATATGGCTAATAATATGAGTTAGATTGATAATAATAACAGTAATAAGTATAGTAATTGTCGTTCTATCGATAATATAACCATAATATGGCTAATAATATGAGTTAGATTGATAATACTAAGAGTAGTGAGTATAGTAATTCTCGTTCTATCGATCATATAAGCATAATATGGCTAATAATATGAGTTAGATTGATAGTAATAAGAGTAATAAGTATAGTAATTGTCGTTCTATCGATCATATAAGCATAATAAGGCTAATAATATGAGTTAGAGTGATAATACTAAGAGTAGTGAGTATAGTAATTCTCATTCTATCGATCATATAAGCATAATATGGCTAATAATATGAGTTAGATTGATAATAATAAGAGTAATGAGTATAGTAATTGTAGTTCTATCGATCATTTAAGCATAATATGGCTAATAATATGAGTTAGATTGATAATTATAACAGTAATAAGTATAGTAATTGTCGTTCTATCGATCATTTAAGCATAATATGGGTAATAATATGAGTCAGATTGATAATAATAACAGTAATAAGTATAGTAATTGTCGTTCTATCGATAATATAAGCATAATATGGCTAATAATATGAGTTAGATTGATAATACTAAGAGTAGTGAGTATAGTAATTCTCGTTCTATCGATCATATAAGCATAATGTGGCTAATAATATGAGTTAGATTGATAATAATAAGAGTAATGAGTATAGTAATTGTAGATCTATCGATCATTTAAGCATAATATGGCTAATAATATGAGTTAGATTGATAATAATATCAGTAATAAGTATAGTAATTGTCGTTCTATCGATCATTTAAGCATAATATGGGTAATAATATGAGTCAGATTGATAATAATAACAGTAATAAGTATAGTAATTGTCGTTCTATCGATAATATAAGCATAATATGGCTAATAATATGAGTTAGATTGATAATACTAAGAGTAGTGAGTATAGTAGTTCTCGTTCTATCGATCATATAAGCATAATATGGCTAATAATATGAGTTAGATTGATAATAATAAGAGTAATGGGTATAGTAATTGTAGATCTATCGATCATTTAAGCATAATATGGCTAATAATATGAGTTAGATTGATAATAATAACAGTAGTAAGTATAGTAATTGTCGTTCTATCGATAATATAACCATAATATGGCTAGTAATATGAGTTAGATTGATAATACTAAGAGTAGTGAGTATAGTAATTCTCGTTCTATCGATCATATAAGCATAATATGGCTAATAATATGAGTTAGATTGATAATAATAAGAGTAATAACTACAGTAATTGTCGTTCTATCGATCATATAAGCATAATAAGGCTAATAATATGAGTTAGATTGATAATAATAAGAGTAATAAGTATAGTAATTGTCGTTCTATCGATCATTTAAGCATAATATGGCTATTAATATGAGTTAGATTGATAATAATAACAGTAATAAGTATAGTAATTGTCGTTCTATCGATAATATAACCATAATATGGCTAATAATATGAGTTAGATTGATAATACTAAGAGTAGTGAGTATAGTAATTCTCGTTCTATCGATCATATAAGCATAATATGGCTAATAATATGAGTTAGATTGATAGTAATAAGAGTAATAAGTATAGTAATTGTCGTTCTATCGATCATATAAGCATAATAAGGCTAATAATATGAGTTAGAGTGATAATACTAAGAGTAGTGAGTATAGTAATTCTCATTCTATCGATCATTTAAGCATAATATGGCTAATAATATGAGTTAGATTGATAATAATAACAGTAATAAGTATAGTAATTGTCGTTCTATCGATCATTTAAGCATAATATGGGTAATAACATGAGTCAGATTGATAATAATAACAGTAATAAGTATAGTAATTGTCGTTCTATCGATAATATAAGCATAATATAGCTAATAATATGAGTTAGATTGATAATACTAAGAGTAGTGAGTATAGTAGTTCTCGTTCTATCGATCATATAAGCATAATATGGCTAATAATATGAGTTAGATTGATAATAATAAGAGTAATAGGTATAGTAATTGTCGTTCAATCGATCATATAAGCATAATATGGCTAATAATATGAGTTAGATTGATAATACTAAGAGTAGTGAGTATAGTAATTCTCGTTCTATCGATCATATAAGCATAATATGGCTAATAATATGAGTTAGAGTGATAATACTAAGAGTAGTGAGTATAGTAATTCTCATTCTATCGATCATTTAAGCATAATATGGCTAATAATATGAGTTAGATTGATAATAATAACAGTAATAAGTATAGTAATTGTCGTTCTATCGATAATATAACCATAATATGGCTAGTAATATGAGTTAGATTGATAATACTAAGAGTAGTGAGTATAGTAATTCTCGTTCTATCGATCATATAAGCATAATATGGCTAATAATATGAGTTAGATTGATAATAATAAGAGTAATAACTACAGTAATTGTCGTTCTATCGATCATATAAGCATAATAAGGCTAATAATATGAGTTAGAGTGATAATACTGAGAGTAGTGAGTATAGTAATTCTCATTCTATCGATCATATAAGCATAATATGGCTAATAATATGAGTTAGATTGATAATAATAACAGTAATAAGTATAGTAACTGTCGTTCTTCGATAATATAAGCATAATATGGCTAATAATATGAGTTAGATTGATAATACTAAGAGTAGTGAGTATAGTAATTGTCGTTCTATCGATCATATAAGCATAATATGGCTAATAATATGAGTTAGATTGATAATACTAAGAGTAGTGAGTATAGTAGTTCTCGTTCTATCGATCATATAAGCATAATATGGCTAATAATATGAGTTAGATTGATAATAATAAGAGTAATGGGTATAGTAATTGTAGATCTATCGATCATTTAAGCATAATATGGCTAATAATATGAGTTAGATTGATAATAATAACAGTAATAAGTATAGTAATTGTCGTTCTATCGATAATATAACCATAATATGGCTAGTAATATGAGTTAGATTGATAATACTAAGAGTAGTGAGTATAGTAATTCTCGTTCTATCGATCATATAAGCATAATATGGCTAATAATATGAGTTAGATTGATAATAATAAGAGTAATAACTACAGTAATTGTCGTTCTATCGATCATATAAGCATAATAAGGCTAATAATATGAGTTAGAGTGATAATACTGAGAGTAGTGAGTATAGTAATTCTCATTCTATCGATCATATAAGCATAATATGGCTAATAATATGAGTTAGATTGATAATAATAACAGTAATAAGTATAGTAACTGTCGTTCTTCGATAATATAAGCATAATATGGCTAATAATATGAGTTAGATTGATAATACTAAGAGTAGTGAGTATAGTATTTGTCGTTCTATCGATCATATAAGCGTAATATGGCTAATAATATGATATAGATTGATAATAATGAGAGTAATAAGTATAGTATTTGTCGTTCTATCGATCATGTAAGCATAATATGGCTAATAATACGAGTTAGATTGATAATAATAAGAGTAATAAGTATAGTAATTGTCGTTCTATCGATCATTTAAGCATAATATGGCTAATAATATGAGTTAGATTGATAATAATAACAGTAATAAGTATAGTAATTGTCGTTCTATCGATAATATAAGCATAATATGGCTAATAATATGAGTTAGATTGATAACACTAAGAGTAGTGAGTACAGTAATTCTCGTTCTATCCATCATATAAGCATAATATGGCTAATAATATGAGTTAGATTGATAATAATAAGAGTAATGAGTATAGTAATTGTAGTTCTATCGATCATATCGGCATAATATGGTTAATAATGTGAGTTAGATTCATAATAATAAGAGTAATAAGTATAGTAATTGTCGTTCTATCGATCATATAAGCATAATATGGCTAATAATATGAGTTAGATTGATAATACTAAGAGTAGTGAGTACAGTAATTCTCGTTCTATCGATCATATAAGCATAATATGGCTAATAATATGAGTTAGATTGATAATAATAACAGTAATAAGTATAGTAATTGTCGTTCTATCGATAATATAAGTATAATATGGCTAATAATATGAGTTAGATTGATAATACTAAGAGTAGTGAGTATAGTAATTCTCGTTCTATCGATCATATAAGCATAATATGGCTAATAATATGAGTTAGATTGATAGTAATAAGAGTAATAAGTATAGTAATTGTCGTTCTATCGATCATATAAGCATAATAAGGCTAATAATATGAGTTAGAGTGATAATACTAAGAGTAGTGAGTATAGTAATTCTCATTCTAGCGATCATATAAGCATAATATGGCTAATAATATGAGTTAGATTGATAATAATAAGAGTAATGAGTATAGTAATTGTAGTTCTATCGATCATTTAAGCATAATATGGCTAATAATATGAGTTAGATTGATAATTATAACAGTAATAAGTATAGTAATTGTCGTTCTATCGATCATTTAAGCATAATATGGGTAATAATATGAGTCAGATTGATAATAATAACAGTAATAAGTATAGTAATTGTCGTTCTATCGATAATATAAGCATAATATGGCTAATAATATGAGTTAGATTGATAATACTAAGAGTAGTGAGTAGAGTAATTCTCGTTCTATCGATCATATAAGCATAATGTGGCTAATAATATGAGTTAGATTGATAATAATAAGAGTAATGAGTATAGTAATTGTAGATCTATCGATCATTTAAGCATAATATGGCTAATAATATGAGTTAGATTGATAATAATATCAGTAATAAGTATAGTAATTGTCGTTCTATCGATCATTTAAGCATAATATGGGTAATAATATGAGTCAGATTGATAATAATAACAGTAATAAGTATAGTAATTGTCGTTCTATCGATAATATAAGCATAATATGGCTAATAATATGAGTTAGATTGATAATACTAAGAGTAGTGAGTATAGTAGTTCTCGTTCTATCGATCATATAAGCATAATATGGCTAATAATATGAGTTAGATTGATAATAATAAGAGTAATGGGTATAGTAATTGTAGATCTATCGATCATTTAAGCATAATATGGCTAATAATATGAGTTAGATTGATAATAATAACAGTAGTAAGTATAGTAATTGTCGTTCTATCGATAATATAACCATAATATGGCTAGTAATATGAGTTAGATTGATAATACTAAGAGTAGTGAGTATAGTAATTCTCGTTCTATCGATCATATAAGCATAATATGGCTAATAATATGAGTTAGATTGATAATAATAACAGTAGCAAGTATAGTAATTGTCGTTCTATCGATAATATAACCATAATATGGCTAGTAATATGAGTTAGATTGATAATACTAAGAGTAGTGAGTACAGTAATTCTCGTTCTATCCATCATATAAGCATAATATGGCTAATAATATGAGTTAGATTGATAATAATAAGAGTAATGGGTATAGTAATTGTAGTTCTATCGATCATGTAAGCAAAATATGGCTAATAATATGAGTTAGATTGATAATAATAAGAGTAATAGCTACAGTAATTGTCGTTCTATCGATCATATAAGCATAATAAGGCTAATAATATGAGTTGGAGTGATAATACTAAGAGTAGTGAGTATTGTAATTCTCATTCTATCGATCATATAAGCATAATATGGCTAATAATATGAGTTAGATTGGTAATAATAAGAGTAATAAGTATAGTAATTGTCGTTCTATCGATCATATAAGCATAATATGGCTAATAATATGAGTTAGATTGATAATACTAAGAGTAGTGAGTATAGTAATTCTCGTTCTATCGATCATATAAGCATAATATGGCTAATAATATGAGTTAGATTGATACTAATAAGAGTAATGAGTATAGTAATTGTAGATCTATCGATCATTTAAACATAATATGGCTAATAATATGAGTTAGATTGATAATTATAACAGTAATAAGTATAGTAATTGTCGTTCTATCGATCATTTAAGCATAATATGGGTAATAATATGAGTCAGATTGATAATAATAACAGTAATAAGTATAGTAATTGTCGTTCTATCGATAATATAAGCATAATATGGCTAATAATATGAGTTAGATTGATAATACTAAGAGTAGTGAGTATAGTAATTCTCGTTCTATCGATCATATAAGCATAATGTGGCTAATAATATGAGTTAGATTGATAATAATAAGAGTAATGAGTATAGTAATTGTAGATCTATCGATCATTTAAGCATAATATGGCTAATAATATGAGTTAGATTGATAATAATATCAGTAATAAGTATAGTAATTGTCGTTCTATCGATCATTTAAGCATAATATGGGTAATAATATGAGTCAGATTGATAATAATAACAGTAATAAGTATAGTAATTGTCGTTCTATCGATAATATAAGCATAATATGGCTAATAATATGAGTTAGATTGATAATACTAAGAGTAGTGAGTATAGTAGTTCTCGTTCTATCGATCATATAAGCATAATATGGCTAATAATATGAGTTAGATTGATAATAATAAGAGTAATGGGTATAGTAATTGTAGATCTATCGATCATTTAAGCATAATATGGCTAATAATATGAGTTAGATTGATAATAATAACAGTAATAAGTATAGTAATTGTCGTTCTATCGATAATATAACCATAATATGGCTAGTAATATGAGTTAGATTGATACTACTAAGAGTAGTGAGTATAGTAATTCTCGTTCTATCGATCATATAAGCATAATATGGCTAATAATATGAGTTAGATTGATAATAATAAGAGTAATAACTACAGTAATTGTCGTTCTATCGATCATATAAGCATAATAAGGCTAATAATATGAGTTAGATTGATAATAATAAGAGTAATAAGTATAGTAATTGTCGTTCTATCGATCATTTAAGCATAATATGGCTATTAATATGAGTTAGATTGATAATAATAACAGTAATAAGTATAGTAATTGTCGTTCTATCGATAATATAACCATAATATGGCTAATAATATGAGTTAGATTGATAATACTAAGAGTAGTGAGTATAGTAATTCTCGTTCTATCGATCATATAAGCATAATATGGCTAATAATATGAGTTAGATTGATAGTAATAAGAGTAATAAGTATAGTAATTGTCGTTCTATCGATCATATAAGCATAATAAGGCTAATAATATGAGTTAGAGTGATAATACTAAGAGTAGTGAGTATAGTAATTCTCATTCTATCGATCATTTAAGCATAATATGGCTAATAATATGAGTTAGATTGATAATAATAACAGTAATAAGTATAGTAATTGTCGTTCTATCGATCATTTAAGCATAATATGGGTAATAACATGAGTCAGATTGATAATAATAACAGTAATAAGTATAGTAATTGTCGTTCTATCGATAATATAAGCATAATATAGCTAATAATATGAGTTAGATTGATAATACTAAGAGTAGTGAGTATAGTCGTTCTCGTTCTATCGATCATATAAGCATAATATGGCTAATAATATGAGTTAGATTGATAATAATAAGAGTAATAAGTATAGTAATTGTCGTTCAATCGATCATATAAGCATAATATGGCTAATAATATGAGTTAGATTGATAATACTAAGAGTAGTGAGTATAGTAATTCTCGTTCTATCGATCATATAAGCATAATATGGCTAATAATATGAGTTAGAGTGATAATACTAAGAGTAGTGAGTATAGTAATTCTCATTCTATCGATCATTTAAGCATAATATGGCTAATAATATGAGTTAGATTGATAATAATAACAGTAATAAGTATAGTAATTGTCGTTCTATCGATAATATAACCATAATATGGCTAATAATATGAGTTAGATTGATAATACTAAGAGTAGTGAGTATAGTAATTCTCGTTCTATCGATCATATAAGCATAATATGGCTAATAATATGAGTTAGATTGATAGTAATAAGAGTAATAAGTATAGTAATTGTCGTTCTATCGATCATATAAGCATAATAAGGCTAATAATATGAGTTAGAGTGATAATACTAAGAGTAGTGAGTATAGTAATTCTCATTCTATCGATCATTTAAGCATAATATGGCTAATAATATGAGTTAGATTGATAATAATAACAGCAATAAGTATAGTAATTGTCGTTCTATCGATCATTTAAGCATAATATGGGTAATAATATGAGTCAGATTGATAATAATAACAGTAATAAGTATAGTAATTGTCGTTCTATCGATAATATAAGCATAATATAGCTAATAATATGAGTTAGATTGATAATACTAAGAGTAGGGAGTATAGTAGTTCTCGTTCTATCGATCATATAAGCATAATATGGCTAATAATATGAGTTAGATTGATAATAATAAGAGTAATAAGTATAGTAATTGTCGTTCTATCGATCATATAAGCATAATATGGCTAATAATATGAGTTAGATTGATAATACTAAGAGTAGTGAGTATAGTAATTCTCGTTCTATCGATCATATAAGCATAATATGGCTAATAATATGAGTTAGATTGATAATAATAAGAGTAATGAGTATAGTAATTGTAGATCTATCGATCATTTAAGCATAATATGGCTAATAATATGAGTTAGATTGATAATAATAACAGTAATAAGTATAGTAATTGTCGTTCTATCGATCATTTAAGCATAATATGGGTAATAATATGAGTCAGATTGATAATAATAACAGTAATAAGTATAGTAATTGTCGTTCTATCGATAATATAAGCATAATATGGCTAATAATATGAGTTAGATTGATAATACTAAGAGTAGTGAGTATAGTAGTTCTCGTTCTATCGATCATATAAGCATAATATGGCTAATAATATGAGTTAGATTGATAATAATAAGAGTAATGGGTATAGTAATTGTAGATCTATCGATCATTTAAGCGTAATATGGCTAATAATATGAGTTAGATTGATAATAATAACAGTAATAAGTATAGTAATTGTCGTTCTATCGATAATATAACCATAATATGGCTAGTAATATGAGTTAGATTGATAATACTAAGAGTAGTGAGTATAGTAATTCTCGTTCTATCGATCATATAAGCATAATATGGCTAATAATATGAGTTAGATTGATAATAATAAGAGTAATAACTACAGTAATTGTCGTTCTATCGATCATATAAGCATAATAAGGCTAATAATATGAGTTAGATTGATAATAATAAGAGTAATAAGTATAGTAATTGTCGTTCTCTCGATCATATAAGCATAATATGGCTAATAATATGAGTTAGAGTGATAATACTAAGAGTAGTGAGTATAGTAATTCTCATTCTATCGATCATTTAAGCATAATATGGCTATTAATATGAGTTAGATTGATAATAATAACAGTAATAAGTATAGTAATTGTCGTTCTATCGATAATATAACCATAATATGGCTAATAATATGAGTTAGATTGATAATACTAAGAGTAGTGAGTATAGTAATTCTCGTTCTATCGATCATATAAGCATAATATGGCTAATAATATGAGTTAGATTGATAGTAATAAGAGTAATAAGTATAGTAATTGTCGTTCTATCGATCATATAAGCATAATAAGGCTAATAATATGAGTTAGAGTGATAATACTAAGAGTAGTGAGTATAGTAATTCTCATTCTATCGATCATTTAAGCATAATATGGCTAATAATATGAGTTAGATTGATAATAATAACAGTAATAAGTATAGTAATTGTCGTTCTATCGATCATTTAAGCATAATATGGGTAATAATATGAGTCAGATTGATAATAATAACAGTAATAAGTATAGTAATTGTCGTTCTATCGATAATATAAGCATAATATAGCTAATAATATGAGTTAGATTGATAATACTAAGAGTAGTGAGTATAGTAGTTCTCGTTCTATCGATCATATAAGCATAATATGGCTAATAATATGAGTTAGATTGATAATAATAAGAGTAATAAGTATAGTAATTGTCGTTCTATCGATCATATAAGCATAATATGGCTAATAATATGAGTTAGATTGATAATACTAAGAGTAGTGAGTATAGTAATTCTCGTTCTATCGATCATATAAGCATAATATGGCTAATAATATGAGTTACAGTGATAATACCAAGAGTAGTGAGTATAGTAATTCTCATTCTATCGATCATTTAAGCATAATATGGCTAATAATATGAGTTAGATTGATAATACTAAGAGTAGTGAGTATAGTAATTCTCGTTCTATCGATCATATAAGCATAATATGGCTAATAATATGAGTTAGATTGATAATACTAAGAGTAGTGAGTATAGTAATTCTCGTTCTATCGATCATATAAGCATAATATGGCTAATAATATGAGTCAGATTGATACTAATAAGAGTAATGAGTATAGTAATTGTAGATCTATCGATCATTTAAACATAATATGGCTAATAATATGAGTTAGATTGATAATTATAACAGTAATAAGTATAGTAATTGTCGTTCTATCGATCATTTAAGCATAATATGGGTAATAATATGAGTCAGATTGATAATAATAACAGTAATAAGTATAGTAATTGTCGTTCTATCGATAATATAAGCATAATATGGCTAATAATATGAGTTAGATTGATAATACTAAGAGTAGTGAGTATAGTAGTTCTCGTTCTATCGATCATATAAGCATAATATGGCTAATAATATGAGTTAGATTGATAATAATAAGAGTAATGGGTATAGTAATTGTAGATCTATCGATCATTTAAGCATAATATGGCTAATAATATGAGTTAGATTGATAATAATAACAGTAATATGTATAGTAATTGTCGTTCTATCGATAATATAACCATAATATGGCTAGTAATATGAGTTAGATTGATACTACTAAGAGTAGTGAGTATAGTAATTCTCGTTCTATCGATCATATAAGCATAATATGGCTAATAATATGAGTTAGATTGATAATAATAAGAGTAATAACTACAGTAATTGTCGTTCTATCGATCATATAAGCATAATAAGGCTAATAATATGAGTTAGATTGATAATAATAAGAGTAATAAGTATAGTAATTGTCGTTCTATCGATCATTTAAGCATAATATGGCTATTAATATGAGTTAGATTGATAATAATAACAGTAATAAGTATAGTAATTGTCGTTCTATCGATAATATAACCATAATATGGCTAATAATATGAGTTAGATTGATAATACTAAGAGTAGTGAGTATAGTAATTCTCGTTCTATCGATCATATAAGCATAATATGGCTAATAATATGAGTTAGATTGATAGTAATAAGAGTAATAAGTATAGTAATTGTCGTTCTATCGATCATATAAGCATAATAAGGCTAATAATATGAGTTAGAGTGATAATACTAAGAGTAGTGAGTATAGTAATTCTCATTCTATCGATCATTTAAGCATAATATGGCTAATAATATGAGTTAGATTGATAATAATAACAGTAATAAGTATAGTAATTGTCGTTCTATCGATCATTTAAGCATAATATGGGTAATAACATGAGTCAGATTGATAATAATAACAGTAATAAGTATAGTAATTGTCGTTCTATCGATAATATAAGCATAATATAGCTAATAATATGAGTTAGATTGATAATACTAAGAGTAGTGAGTATAGTAGTTCTCGTTCTATCGATCATATAAGCATAATATGGCTAATAATATGAGTTAGATTGATAATAATAAGAGTAATAAGTATAGTAATTGTCGTTCAATCGATCATATAAGCATAATATGGCTAATAATATGAGTTAGATTGATAATACTAAGAGTAGTGAGTATAGTAATTCTCGTTCTATCGATCATATAAGCATAATATGGCTAATAATATGAGTTAGAGTGATAATACTAAGAGTAGTGAGTATAGTAATTCTCATTCTATCCATCATTTAAGCATAATATGGCTAATAATATGAGTTAGATTGATAATAATAACAGTAATAAGTATAGTAATTGTCGTTCTATCGATAATATAACCATAATATGGCTAGTAATATGAGTTAGATTGATAATACTAAGAGTAGTGAGTATAGTAATTCTCGTTCTATCGATCATATAAGCATAATATGGCTAATAATATGAGTTAGATTGATAATAATAAGAGTAATAACTACAGTAATTGTCGTTCTATCGATCATATAAGCATAATAAGGCTAATAATATGAGTTAGAGTGATAATGCTGAGAGTAGTGAGTATAGTAATTCTCATTCTATCGATCATATAAGCATAATATGGCTAATAATATGAGTTAGATTGATAATAATAACAGTAATAAGTATAGTAACTGTCGTTCTTCGATAATATAAGCATAATATGGCTAATAATATGAGTTAGATTGATAATACTAAGAGTAGTGAGTATAGTAATTGTCGTTCTATCGATCATATAAGCATAATATGGCTAATAATATGAGTTAGATTGATAATACTAAGAGTAGTGAGTATAGTAGTTCTCGTTCTATCGATCATATAAGCATAATATGGCTAATAATATGAGTTAGATTGATAATAATAAGAGTAATGGGTATAGTAATTGTAGATCTATCGATCATTTAAGCATAATATGGCTAATAATATGAGTTAGATTGATAATAATAACAGTAATAAGTATAGTAATTGTCGTTCTATCGATAATATAACCATAATATGGCTAGTAATATGAGTTAGATTGATAATACTAAGAGTAGTGAGTATAGTAATTCTCGTTCTATCGATCATATAAGCATAATATGGCTAATAATATGAGTTAGATTGATAATAATAAGAGTAATAACTACAGTAATTGTCGTTCTATCGATCATATAAGCATAATAAGGCTAATAATATGAGTTAGAGTGATAATACTGAGAGTAGTGAGTATAGTAATTCTCATTCTATCGATCATATAAGCATAATATGGCTAATAATATGAGTTAGATTGATAATAATAACAGTAATAAGTATAGTAACTGTCGTTCTTCGATAATATAAGCATAATATGGCTAATAATATGAGTTAGATTGATAATACTAAGAGTAGTGAGTATAGTATTTGTCGTTCTATCGATCATATAAGCATAATATGGCTAATAATATGATATAGATTGATAATAATGAGAGTAATAAGTATAGTATTTGTCGTTCTATCGATCATGTAAGCATAATATGGCTAATAATACGAGTTAGATTGATAATAATAAGAGTAATAAGTATAGTAATTGTCGTTCTATCGATCATTTAAGCATAATATGGCTAATAATATGAGTTAGATTGATAATAATAACAGTAATAAGTATAGTAATTGTCGTTCTATCGATAATATAAGCATAATATGGCTAATAATATGAGTTAGATTGATAACACTAAGAGTAGTGAGTACAGTAATTCTCGTTCTATCCATCATATAAGCATAATATGGCTAATAATATGAGTTAGATTGATAATAATAAGAGTAATGAGTATAGTAATTGTAGTTCTATCGATCATATCGGCATAATATGGTTAATAATATGAGTTAGATTCATAATAATAAGAGTAATAAGTATAGTAATTGTCGTTCTATCGATCATATAAGCATAATATGGCTAATAATATGAGTTAGATTGATAATACTAAGAGTAGTGAGTACAGTAATTCTCGTTCTATCGATCATATAAGCATAATATGGCTAATAATATGAGTTAGATTGATAATAATAACAGTAATAAGTATAGTAATTGTCGTTCTATCGATAATATAAGTATAATATGGCTAATAATATGAGTTAGATTGATAATACTAAGAGTAGTGAGTATAGTAATTCTCGTTCTATCGATCATATAAGCATAATATGGCTAATAATATGAGTTAGATTGATAGTAATAAGAGTAATAAGTATAGTAATTGTCGTTCTATCGATCATATAAGCATAATAAGGCTAATAATATGAGTTAGAGTGATAATACTAAGAGTAGTGAGTATAGTAATTCTCATTCTAGCGATCATATAAGCATAATATGGCTAATAATATGAGTTAGATTGATAATAATAAGAGTAATGAGTATAGTAATTGTAGTTCTATCGATCATTTAAGCATAATATGGCTAATAATATGAGTTAGATTGATAATTATAACAGTAATAAGTATAGTAATTGTCGTTCTATCGATCATTTAAGCATAATATGGGTAATAATATGAGTCAGATTGATAATAATAACAGTAATAAGTATAGTAATTGTCGTTCTATCGATAATATAAGCATAATATGGCTAATAATATGAGTTAGATTGATAATACTAAGAGTAGTGAGTATAGTAATTCTCGTTCTATCGATCATATAAGCATAATGTGGCTAATAATATGAGTTAGATTGATAATAATAAGAGTAATGAGTATAGTAATTGTAGATCTATCGATCATTTAAGCATAATATGGCTAATAATATGAGTTAGATTGATAATAATATCAGTAATAAGTATAGTAATTGTCGTTCTATCGATCATTTAAGCATAATATGGGTAATAATATGAGTCAGATTGATAATAATAACAGTAATAAGTATAGTAATTGTCGTTCTATCGATAATATAAGCATAATATGGATAATAATATGAGTTAGATTGATAATACTAAGAGTAGTGAGTATAGTAGTTCTCGTTCTATCGATCATATAAGCATAATATGGCTAATAATATGAGTTAGATTGATAATAATAAGAGTAATGGGTATAGTAATTGTAGATCTATCGATCATTTAAGCATAATATGGCTAATAATATGAGTTAGATTGATAATAATAACAGTAGTAAGTATAGTAATTGTCGTTCTATCGATAATATAACCATAATATGGCTAGTAATATGAGTTAGATTGATAATACTAAGAGTAGTGAGTATAGTAATTCTCGTTCTATCGATCATATAAGCATAATATGGCTAATAATATGAGTTAGATTGATAATAATAACAGTAGCAAGTATAGTAATTGTCGTTCTATCGATAATATAACCATAATATGTCTAGTAATATGAGTTAGATTGATAATACTAAGAGTAGTGAGTACAGTAATTCTCGTTCTATCCATCATATAAGCATAATATGGCTAATAATATGAGTTAGATTGATAATAATAAGAGTAATGGGTATAGTAATTGTAGTTCTATCGATCATGTAAGCAAAATATGGCTAATAATATGAGTTAGATTGATAATAATAAGAGTAATAGCTACAGTAATTGTCGTTCTATCGATCATATAAGCATAATAAGGCTAATAATATGAGTTAGAGTGATAATACTAAGAGTAGTGAGTATTGTAATTCTCATTCTATCGATCATATAAGCATAATATGGCTAATAATATGAGTTAGATTGATAATAATAAGAGTAATAAGTATAGTAATTGTCGTTCTATCGATCATATAAGCATAATATGGCTAATAATATGAGTTAGATTGATAATACTAAGAGTAGTGAGTATAGTAATTCTCGTTCTATCGATCATATAAGCATAATATGGCTAATAATATGAGTTAGATTGATACTAATAAGAGTAATGAGTATAGTAATTGTAGATCTATCGATCATTTAAACATAATATGGCTAATAATATGAGTTAGATTGATAATTATAACAGTAATAAGTATAGTAATTGTCGTTCTATCGATCATTTAAGCATAATATGGGTAATAATATGAGTCAGATTGATAATAATAACAGTAATAAGTATAGTAATTGTCGTTCTATCGATAATATAAGCATAATATGGCTAATAATATGAGTTAGATTGATAATACTAAGAGTAGTGAGTATAGTAATTCTCGTTCTATCGATCATATAAGCATAATGTGGCTAATAATATGAGTTAGATTGATAATAATAAGAGTAATGAGTATAGTAATTGTAGATCTATCGATCATTTAAGCATAATATGGCTAATAATATGAGTTAGATTGATAATAATATCAGTAATAAGTATAGTAATTGTCGTTCTATCGATCATTTAAGCATAATATGGGTAATAATATGAGTCAGATTGATAATAATAACAGTAATAAGTATAGTAATTGTCGTTCTATCGATAATATAAGCATAATATGGCTAATAATATGAGTTAGATTGATAATACTAAGAGTAGTGAGTATAGTAGTTCTCGTTCTATCGATCATATAAGCATAATATGGCTAATAATATGAGTTAGATTGATAATAATAAGAGTAATGGGTATAGTAATTGTAGATCTATCGATCATTTAAGCATAATATGGCTAATAATATGAGTTAGATTGATAATAATAACAGTAATAAGTATAGTAATTGTCGTTCTATCGATAATATAACCATAATATGGCTAGTAATATGAGTTAGATTGATACTACTAAGAGTAGTGAGTATAGTAATTCTCGTTCTATCGATCATATAAGCATAATATGGCTAATAATATGAGTTAGATTGATAATAATAAGAGTAATAACTACAGTAATTGTCGTTCTATCGATCATATAAGCATAATAAGGCTAATAATATGAGTTAGATTGATAATAATAAGAGTAATAAGTATAGTAATTGTCGTTCTCTCGATCATATAAGCATAATATGGCTAATAATATGAGTTAGAGTGATAATACTAAGAGTAGTGAGTATAGTAATTCTCATTCTATCGATCATTTAAGCATAATATGGCTATTAATATGAGTTAGATTGATAATAATAACAGTAATAAGTATAGTAATTGTCGTTCTATCGATAATATAACCATAATATGGCTAATAATATGAGTTAGATTGATAATACTAAGAGTAGTGAGTACAGTAATTCTCGTTCTATCGATCATATAAGCATAATATGGCTAATAATATGAGTTAGATTGATAATAATAACAGTAATAAGTATAGTAATTGTCGTTCTATCGATAATATAAGCATAATATGGCTAATAATATGAGTTAGATTGATAATACTAAGAGTAGTGAGTATAGTAATTCTCGTTCTATCGATCATATAAGCATAATGTGGCTAATAATATGAGTTAGATTGATAATAATAAGAGTAATGAGTATAGTAATTGTAGATCTATCGATCATTTAAGCATAATATGGCTAATAATATGAGTTAGATTGATAATAATATCAGTAATAAGTATAGTAATTGTCGTTCTATCGATCATTTAAGCATAATATGGGTAATAATATGAGTCAGATTGATAATAATAACAGTAATAAGTATAGTAATTGTCGTTCTATCGATAATATAAGCATAATATGGATAATAATATGAGTTAGATTGATAATACTAAGAGTAGTGAGTATAGTAGTTCTCGTTCTATCGATCATATAAGCATAATATGGCTAATAATATGAGTTAAATTGATAATAATAAGAGTAATGGGTATAGTAATTGTAGATCTATCGATCATTTAAGCATAATATGGCTAATAATATGAGTTAGATTGATAATAATAACAGTAGTAAGTATAGTAATTGTCGTTCTATCGATAATATAACCATAATATGGCTAGTAATATGAGTTAGATTGATAATACTAAGAGTAGTGAGTATAGTAATTCTCGTTCTATCGATCATATAAGCATAATATGGCTAATAATATGAGTTAGATTGATAATAATAACAGTAGCAAGTATAGTAATTGTCGTTCTATCGATAATATAACCATAATATGTCTAGTAATATGAGTTAGATTGATAATACTAAGAGTAGTGAGTACAGTAATTCTCGTTCTATCCATCATATAAGCATAATATGGCTAATAATATGAGTTAGATTGATAATAATAAGAGTAATGGGTATAGTAATTGTAGTTCTATCGATCATGTAAGCAAAATATGGCTAATAATATGAGTTAGATTGATAATAATAAGAGTAATAGCTACAGTAATTGTCGTTCTATCGATCATATAAGCATAATAAGGCTAATAATATGAGTTAGAGTGATAATACTAAGAGTAGTGAGTATTGTAATTCTCATTCTATCGATCATATAAGCATAATATGGCTAATAATATGAGTTAGATTGATAATAATAAGAGTAATAAGTATAGTAATTGTCGTTCTATCGATCATATAAGCATAATATGGCTAATAATATGAGTTAGATTGATAATACTAAGAGTAGTGAGTATAGTAATTCTCGTTCTATCGATCATATAAGCATAATATGGCTAATAATATGAGTTAGATTGATACTAATAAGAGTAATGAGTATAGTAATTGTAGATCTATCGATCATTTAAACATAATATGGCTAATAATATGAGTTAGATTGATAATTATAACAGTAATAAGTATAGTAATTGTCGTTCTATCGATCATTTAAGCATAATATGGGTAATAATATGAGTCAGATTGATAATAATAACAGTAATAAGTATAGTAATTGTCGTTCTATCGATAATATAAGCATAATATGGCTAATAATATGAGTTAGATTGATAATACTAAGAGTAGTGAGTATAGTAATTCTCGTTCTATCGATCATATAAGCATAATGTGGCTAATAATATGAGTTAGATTGATAATAATAAGAGTAATGAGTATAGTAATTGTAGATCTATCGATCATTTAAGCATAATATGGCTAATAATATGAGTTAGATTGATAATAATATCAGTAATAAGTATAGTAATTGTCGTTCTATCGATCATTTAAGCATAATATGGGTAATAATATGAGTCAGATTGATAATAATAACAGTAATAAGTATAGTAATTGTCGTTCTATCGATAATATAAGCATAATATGGCTAATAATATGAGTTAGATTGATAATACTAAGAGTAGTGAGTATAGTAGTTCTCGTTCTATCGATCATATAAGCATAATATGGCTAATAATATGAGTTAGATTGATAATAATAAGAGTAATGGGTATAGTAATTGTAGATCTATCGATCATTTAAGCATAATATGGCTAATAATATGAGTTAGATTGATAATAATAACAGTAATAAGTATAGTAATTGTCGTTCTATCGATAATATAACCATAATATGGCTAGTAATATGAGTTAGATTGATACTACTAAGAGTAGTGAGTATAGTAATTCTCGTTCTATCGATCATATAAGCATAATATGGCTAATAATATGAGTTAGATTGATAATAATAAGAGTAATAACTACAGTAATTGTCGTTCTATCGATCATATAAGCATAATAAGGCTAATAATATGAGTTAGATTGATAATAATAAGAGTAATAAGTATAGTAATTGTCGTTCTCTCGATCATATAAGCATAATATGGCTAATAATATGAGTTAGAGTGATAATACTAAGAGTAGTGAGTATAGTAATTCTCATTCTATCGATCATTTAAGCATAATATGGCTATTAATATGAGTTAGATTGATAATAATAACAGTAATAAGTATAGTAATTGTCGTTCTATCGATAATATAACCATAATATGGCTAATAATATGAGTTAGATTGATAATACTAAGAGTAGTGAGTATAGTAATTCTCGTTCTATCGATCATATAAGCATAATATGTCTAATAATATGAGTTAGATTGATAGTAATAAGAGTAATAAGTATAGTAATTGTCGTTCTATCGATCATATAAGCATAATAAGGCTAATAATATGAGTTAGAGTGATAATACTAAGAGTAGTGAGTATAGTAATTCTCATTCTATCGATCATTTAAGCATAATATGGCTAATAATATGAGTTAGATTGATAATAATAACAGTAATAAGTATAGTAATTGTCGTTCTATCGATCATTTAAGCATAATATGGGTAATAATATGAGTCAGATTGATAATAATAACAGTAATAAGTATAGTAATTGTCGTTCTATCGATAATATAAGCATAATATAGCTAATAATATGAGTTAGATTGATAATACTAAGAGTAGTGAGTATAGTAGTTCTCGTTCTATCGATCATATAAGCATAATATGGCTAATAATATGAGTTAGATTGATACTAATAAGAGTAATGAGTGTAGTAATTGTAGATCTATCGATCATTTAAGCATAATAAGGCTAATAATATGAGTTAGAGTGATAATACTAAGAGTAGTGAGTATTGTAATTCTCATTCTATCGATCATATAAGCATAATATGTCTAATAATATGAGTTAGATTGATAATAATAAGAGTAATGGGTATAGTAATTGTAGTTCTATCGATCATGTAAGCAAAATATGGCTAATAATATGAGTTAGATTGATAATAATAAGAGTAATAACTACAGTAATTGTCGTTCTATCGATCATATAAGCATAATAAGGCTAATAATATGAGTTAGAGTGATAATACTGAGAGTAGTGAGTATTGTAATTCTCATTCTATCGATCATATAAGCATAATATGGCTAATAATATGAGTTAGATTGATAATAATAAGAGTAATAAGTATAGTAATTGTCGTTCTATCGAACATATAAGCATAATATGGCTAATAATATGAGTTAGATTGATAATACTAAGAGTAGTGAGTATAGTAATTCTCGTTCTATCGATCATATAAGCATAATATGGCTAATAATATGAGTCAGATTGATACTAATAAGAGTAATGAGTATAGTAATTGTAGATCTATCGATCATTTAAACATAATATGGCTAATAATATGAGTTAGATTGATAATTATAACAGTAATAAGTATAGTAATTGTCGTTCTATCGATCATTTAAGCATAATATGGGTAATAATATGAGTCAGATTGATAATAATAACAGTAATAAGTATAGTAATTGTCGTTCTATCGATAATATAAGCATAATATGGCTAATAATATGAGTTAGATTGATAATACTAAGAGTAGTGAGTATAGTAATTCTCGTTCTATCGATCATATAAGCATAATGTGGCTAATAATATGAGTTAGATTGATAATAATAAGAGTAATGAGTATAGTAATTGTAGATCTATCTATCATTTAAGCATAATATGGCTAATAATATGAGTTAGATTGATAATAATATCAGTAATAAGTATAGTAATTGTCGTTCTATCGATCATTTAAGCATAATATGGGTAATAATATGAGTCAGATTGATAATAATAACAGTAATAAGTATAGTAATTGTCGTTCTATCGATAATATAAGCATAATATGGCTAATAATATGAGTTAGATTGATAATACTAAGAGTAGTGAGTATAGTAGTTCTCGTTCTATCGATCATATAAGCATAATATGGCTAATAATATGAGCTAGATTGATAATAATAAGAGTAATGGGTATAGTAATTGTAGATCTATCGATCATTTAAGCATAATAAGGCTAATAATATGAGTTAGATTGATAATAATAAGAGTAATAAGTATAGTAATTGTCGTTCTATCGATCATTTAAGCATAATATGGCTATTAATATGAGTTAGATTGATAATAATAACAGTAATAAGTATAGTAATTGTCGTTCTATCGATAATATAACCATAATATGGCTAATAATATGAGTTAGATTGATAATACTAAGAGTAGTGAGTATAGTAATTCTCGTTCTATCGATCATATAAGCATAATATGGCTAATAATATGAGTTAGATTGATAGTAATAAGAGTAATAAGTATAGTAATTGTCGTTCTATCGATCATATAAGCATAATAAGGCTAATAATATGAGTTAGAGTGATAATACTAAGAGTAGTGAGTATAGTAGTTCTCGTTCTATCGATCATATAAGCATAATATGGCTAATAATATGAGTTAGATTGATAATAATAAGAGTAATAAGTATAGTAATTGTCGTTCAATCGATCATATAAGCATAATATGGCTAATAATATGAGTTAGATTGATAATGCTAAGAGTAGTGAGTATAGTAATTCTCGTTCTATCGATCATATAAGCATAATATGGCTAATAATATGAGTTAGAGTGATAATACTAAGAGTAGTGAGTATAGTAATTCTCATTCTATCGATCATTTAAGCATAATATGGCTAATAATATGAGTTAGATTGATAATAATAACAGTAATAAGTATAGTAATTGTCGTTCTATCGATAATATAACCATAATATGGCTAATAATATGAGTTAGATTGATAATACTAAGAGTAGTGAGTATAGTAATTCTCGTTCTATCGATCATATAAGCATAATATGGCTAATAATATGAGTTAGATTGATAGTAATAAGAGTAATAAGTATAGTAATTGTCGTTCTATCGATCATATAAGCATAATAAGGCTAATAATATGAGTTAGAGTGATAATACTAAGAGTAGTGAGTATAGTAATTCTCATTCTATCGATCATTTAAGCATAATATGGCTAATAATATGAGTTAGATTGATAATAATAACAGCAATAAGTATAGTAATTGTCGTTCTATCGATCATTTAAGCATAATATGGGTAATAATATGAGTCAGATTGATAATAATAACAGTAATAAGTATAGTAATTGTCGTTCTATCGATAATATAAGCATAATATAGCTAATAATATGAGTTAGATTGATAATACTAAGAGTAGGGAGTATAGTAGTTCTCGTTCTATCGATCATATAAGCATAATATGGCTAATAATATGAGTTAGATTGATAATAATAAGAGTAATAAGTATAGTAATTGTCGTTCTATCGATCATATAAGCATAATATGGCTAATAATATGAGTTAGATTGATAATACTAAGAGTAGTGAGTATAGTAATTCTCGTTCCATCGATCATATAAGCATAATATGGCTAATAATATGAGTTAGATTGATAATAATAAGAGTAATGAGTATAGTAATTGTAGATCTATCGATCATTTAAGCATAATATGGCTAATAATATGAGTTAGATTGATAATAATAACAGTAATAAGTATAGTAATTGTCGTTCTATCGATCATTTAAGCATAATATGGGTAATAATATGAGTCAGATTGATAATAATAACAGTAATAAGTATAGTAATTGTCGTTCTATCGATAATATAAGCATAATATGGCTAATAATATGAGTTAGATTGATAATACTAAGAGTAGTGAGTATAGTAGTTCTCGTTCTATCGATCATATAAGCATAATATGGCTAATAATATGAGTTAGATTGATAATAATAAGAGTAATGGGTATAGTAATTGTAGATCTATCGATCATTTAAGCATAATATGGCTAATAATATGAGTTAGATTGATAATAATAACAGTAATAAGTATAGTAATTGTCGTTCTATCGATAATATAACCATAATATGGCTAGTAATATGAGTTAGATTGATAATACTAAGAGTAGTGAGTATAGTAATTCTCGTTCTATCGATCATATAAGCATAATATGGCTAATAATATGAGTTAGATTGATAATAATAAGAGTAATAACTACAGTAATTGTCGTTCTATCGATCATATAAGCATAATAAGGCTAATAATATGAGTTAGAGTGATAATACTGAGAGTAGTGAGTATAGTAATTCTCATTCTATCGATCATATAAGCATAATATGGCTAATAATATGAGTTAGATTGATAATAATAACAGTAATAAGTATAGTAACTGTCGTTCTATCGATAATATAAGCATAATATAGCTAATAATATGAGTTAGATTGATAATACTAAGAGTAGGGAGTATAGTAGTTCTCGTTCTATCGATCATATAAGCATAATATGGCTAATAATATGAGTTAGATTGATAATAATAAGAGTAATAAGTATAGTAATTGTCGTTCTATCGATCATATAAGCATAATATGGCTAATAATATGAGTTAGATTGATAATACTAAGAGTAGTGAGTATAGTAATTCTCGTTCCATCGATCATATAAGCATAATATGGCTAATAATATGAGTTAGATTGATAATAATAAGAGTAATGAGTATAGTAATTGTAGATCTATCGATCATTTAAGCATAATATGGCTAATAATATGAGTTAGATTGATAATAATAACAGTAATAAGTATAGTAATTGTCGTTCTATCGATCATTTAAGCATAATATGGGTAATAATATGAGTCAGATTGATAATAATAACAGTAATAAGTATAGTAATTGTCGTTCTATCGATAATATAAGCATAATATGGCTAATAATATGAGTTAGATTGATAATACTAAGAGTAGTGAGTATAGTAGTTCTCGTTCTATCGATCATATAAGCATAATATGGCTAATAATATGAGTTAGATTGATAATAATAAGAGTAATGGGTATAGTAATTGTAGATCTATCGATCATTTAAGCATAATATGGCTAATAATATGAGTTAGATTGATAATAATAACAGTAATAAGTATAGTAATTGTCGTTCTATCGATCATTTAAGCATAATATGGGTAATAATATGAGTCAGATTGATAATAATAACAGTAATAAGTATAGTAATTGTCGTTCTATCGATAATATAAGCATAATATGGCTAATAATATGAGTTAGATTGATAATACTAAGAGTAGTGAGTATAGTAGTTCTCGTTCTATCGATCATATAAGCATAATATGGCTAATAATATGAGTTAGATTGATAATACTAAGAGTAGTGAGTATAGTAATTCTCGTTCTATCGATCATATAAGCATAATATGGCTAATAATATGAGTTAGATTGATAATAATAAGAGTAATGAGTATAGTAATTGTAGATCTATCGATCATTTAAGCATAATATGGCTAATAATATGAGTTAGATTGATAATAATAACAGTAATAAGTATAGTAATTGTCGTTCTATCGATCATTTAAGCATAATATGGGTAATAATATGAGTCAGATTGATAATAATAACAGTAATAAGTATAGTAATTGTCGTTCTATCGATAATATAAGCATAATATGGCTAATAATATGAGTTAGATTGATAATACTAAGAGTAGTGAGTATAGTAGTTCTCGTTCTATCGATCATATAAGCATAATATGGCTAATAATATGAGTTAGATTGATAATAATAAGAGTAATGGGTATAGTAATTGTAGATCTATCGATCATTTAAGCATAATATGGCTAATAATATGAGTTAGATTGATAAAAATAACAGTAATAAGTATAGTAATTGTCGTTCTATCGATAATATAACCATAATATGGCTAGTAATATGAGTTAGATTGATAATACTAAGAGTAGTGCGTATAGTAATTCTCGTTCTATCGATCATATAAGCATAATATGGCTAATAATATGAGTTAGATTGATAATAATAAGAGTAATAACTACAGTAATTGTCGTTCTATCGATCATATAAGCATAATAAGGCTAATAATATGAGTTAGAGTGATAATACTGAGAGTAGTGAGTATAGTAATTCTCATTCTATCGATCATATAAGCATAATATGGCTAATAATATGAGTTAGATTGATAATAATAACAGTAATAAGTATAGTAACTGTCGTTCTTCGATAATATAAGCATAATATGGCTAATAATATGAGTTAGATTGATAATACTAAGAGTAGTGAGTATAGTAATTGTCGTTATATCGATCATATAAGCATAATATGGCTAATAATATGATATAGATTGATAATAATAAGAGTAATAAGTATAGTATTTGTCGTTCTATCGATCATGTAAGCATAATATGGCTAATAATACGAGTTAGATTGATAATAATAAGAGTAATAAGTATAGTAATTGTCGTTCTATCGATCATTTAAGCATAATATGGCTAATAATATGAGTTAGATTGATAATAATAACAGTAATAAGTATAGTAATTGTCGTTCTATCGATAATATAAGCATAATATGGCTAATAATATGAGTTAGATTGATAATACTAAGAGTAGTGAGTATAGTAATTCTCGTTCTATCCATCATATAAGCATAATATGGCTAATAATATGAGTTAGATTGATAATAATAAGAGTAATGAGTATAGTAATTGTAGTTCTATCGATCATATCGGCATAATATGGTTAATAATATGAGTTAGATTCATAATAATAAGAGTAATAAGTATAGTAATTGTCGTTCTATCGATCATATAAGCATAATATGGCTAATAATATGAGTTAGATTGATAATACTAAGAGTAGTGAGTATAGTAATTCTCGTTCTATCGATCATATAAGCATAATATGGCTAATAATATGAGTTAGATTGATAATAATAACAGTAATAAGTATAGTAATTGTCGTTCTATCGATAATATAAGCATAATATGGCTAATAATATGAGTTACATTGATAATACTAAGAGTAGTGAGTATAGTAATTCTCGTTCTATCGATCATATAAGCATAATATGGCTAATAATATGAGTTAGATTGATAATAATAAGAGTAATAACTACAGTAATTGTCGTTCTATCGATCATATAAGCATAATAAGGCTAATAATATGAGTTAGATTGATAATAATAAGAGTAATAAGTATAGTAATTGTCGTTCTCTCGATCATATAAGCATAATATGGCTAATAATATGAGTTAGAGTGATAATACTAAGAGTAGTGAGTATTGTAATTCTCATTCTATCGATCATTTAAGCATAATATGGCTAATAATATGAGTTAGATTGATGATAATAACAGTAATAAGTATAGTAATTGTCGTTCTATCGATAATATAACCATAATATGGCTAATAATATGAGTTAGATTGATAATACTAAGAGTAGTGAGTATAGTAATTCTCGTTCTATCGATCATATAAGCATAATATGGCTAATAATATGAGTTAGATTGATAATAATAAGAGTAATAACTACAGTAATTGTCGTTCTATCGATCATATAAGCATAATAAGGCTAATAATATGAGTTAGAGTGATAATACTGAGAGTAGTGAGTATAGTAATTCTCATTCTATCGATCATATAAGCATAATATGGCTAATAATATGAGTTAGATTGATAATAATAACAGTAATAAGTATAGTAACTGTCGTTCTTCGATAATATAAGCATAATATGGCTAATAATATGAGTTAGATTGATAATACTAAGAGTAGTGAGTATAGTAATTGTCGTTCTATCGATCATATAAGCATAATATGGCTAATAATATGATATAGATTGATAATAATAAGAGTAATAAGTATAGTATTTGTCGTTCTATCGATCATGTAAGCATAATATGGCTAATAATACGAGTTAGATTGATAATAATAAGAGTAATAAGTATAGTAATTGTCGTTCTATCGATCATTTAAGCATAATATGGCTAATAATATGAGTTAGATTGATAATAATAACAGTAATAAGTATACTAATTGTCGTTCTATCGATAATATAAGCATAATATGGCCAATAATATGAGTTAGATTGATAATACTAAGAGTAGTGAGTATAGTAGTTCTCGTTCCATCGATCATATAAGCATAATATGGCTAATAATATGAGTTAGATTGATAATAATAAGAGTAATAAGTATAGTAATTGTCGTTCCATCGATCATTTAAGCATAATATGGCTAATAATATGAGTTAGATTGATAATAATAAGAGTAATGAGTATAGTAATTGTAGTTCTATCGATCATATCTGCATAATATGGTTAATAATATGAGTTAGATTGATAATAATACGAGTAGTAAGTATAGTATTTGTCGTTCTATCGATCATATAAGCATAATATGGCTAATAATATGAGTTAGATTGATAATAATAAGAGTAATAAGTATAGTAATTGTCGTTCTATCGATCATTTAAGCATAATATGGGTAATAATATGTGTCAGATTGATAATAATAACAGTAATAAGTATAGTAATTGTCGTTCTATCGATAATATAAGCATAATATGGCTAATAATATGAGGTAGATTGATAATACTAAGAGTAGTGAGTATAGTAGTTCTCGTTCTATCGATCATATAAGCATAATATGGCTAATAATATGAGTTAGATTGATAATAATAAGAGTAATAAGTATAGTAATTGTCGTTCTATCGATCATTTAAGCATAATATGGGTAATAATATGAGTCAGATTGATAATAATAACAGTAATAAGTATAGTAATTGTCGTTCTATCGATAATATAAGCATAATATGGCTAATAATATGAGGTAGATTGATAATACTAAGAGTAGTGAGTATAGTAGTTCTCGTTCTATCGATCATATAAGCATAATATGGCTAATAATATGAGTTAGATTGATAATAATAAGAGTAATAAGTATAGTAATTGTCGTTCTATCGATCATTTAAGCATAATATGGGTAATAATATGAGTCAGATTGATAATAATAACAGTAATAAGTATAGTAATTGTCGTTCTATCGATCATATAAGCATAATATGGCTAATAATATGAGTTAGATTGATAATACTAAGAGTAGTGAGTATAGTAATTCTCGTTCTATCGATCATATAAGCATAATATGGCTAATAATATGAGTTAGATTGATAATAATAAGAGTAATGAGTATAGTAATTCTCGTTCTATCGATCATATAAGCATAATATGGCTAATAATATGAGTTAGATTGATAATAATAAGAGTAATGAGTATAGTAATTGTAGATCTATCGATCATTTAAGCATAATATGGCTAATAATATGAGTTAGAGTGATAATACTGAGAGTAGTGAGTATAGTAATTCTCATTCTATCGATCATATAAGCATAATATGGCTAATAATATGAGTTAGATTGATAATAATAAGAGTAATGGGTATAGTAATTGTAGTTCTATCGATCATATAAGCAAAATATGGCTAATAATATGAGTTAGATTGATAATAATAAGAGTAATAACTACAGTAATTGTCGTTCTATCGATCATATAAGCATAATAAGGCTAATAATATGAGTTAGATTGATAATAATAACAGTAATAAGTATAGTAATTGTCGTTCTATCGATCATTTAAGCATAATATGGGTAATAATATGAGTCAGATTGATAATAATAACAGTAATAAGTATAGTAATTGTCGTTCTATCGATAATATAAGCATAATATGGCTAATAATATGAGTTAGATTGATAATACTAAGAGTAGTGAGTATAGTAGTTCTCGTTCTATCGATCATATAAGCATAATATGGCTAATAATATGAGTTAGATTGATAATAATAAGAGTAATGAGTATAGTAATTGTAGATCTATCGATCATTTAAGCATAATATGGCTAATAATATGAGTTAGAGTGATAATACTGAGAGTAGTGAGTATAGTAATTCTCATTCTATCGATCATATAAGCATAATATGGCTAATAATATGAGTTAGATTGATAATAATAAGAGTAATGGGTATAGTAATTGTAGTTCTATCGATCATATAAGCAAAATATGGCTAATAATATGAGTTAGATTGATAATAATAAGAGTAATAACTACAGTAATTGTCGTTCTATCGATCATATAAGCATAATAAGGCTAATAATATGAGTTAGATTGATAATAATAACAGTAATAAGTATAGTAATTGTCGTTCTATCGATCATTTAAGCATAATATGGGTAATAATATGAGTCAGATTGATAATAATAACAGTAATAAGTATAGTAATTGTCGTTCTATCGATAATATAAGCATAATATGGCTAATAATATGAGTTAGATTGATAATACTAAGAGTAGTGAGTATAGTAGTTCTCGTTCTATCGATCAT